>NW_005871713.1:126228-134151 GCF_000147115.1 Myotis lucifugus | reverse complement strand
CTGGAGATATCCATTTTTTAAGAAGCCCCGTTTTAAGCTCTAAAAGAACTTGGAAGCCAGTTAGGAATGCCATGAAAGAAAACCCTGGTATCCTCCTGGGGAGCCCTGGAAGATGGCTGGGTGTTGAAGCATTAAAGCCCCTGCCCCTACCATCACTGGCGGTTGTGTAAGAGTAGAAGGGGAGCAGTAGGGATGCCTCTGCGTTCCTGCGGAACCCCCACACACTCTGGGCCGCAACAAGTAGGGGGGCTACTGAGATGGGCTTAAAGCCTAGAGCGTGGGCTCAGGTGGAGTTGCTACAGGTGAAGGATTCACCTAACTCAGCAGATACTGCAGGCGGGCATGATGGCAGCTGGGTGGCGTGGCTTCCTGGCCCTACGGGCATATTAAGATTCAACCATGAGATTCCAGCAAAGGTAGTCAGTTACCATTCTTGTTGTGTTTATGCAAACATCAGGACAGTAGATAAATTAATCTTAATTTGGCTTTTTGATAGCCATGGAGGAGTTTTAAGAAGAAAAATCCTATTTCAATAGAAGTTGTTAAAGCTAAAATGGTTTCTTCCCCTTCCACCAGACCATTTGTTAAGATATGCCCAGTACGGGCCTCTACCAATGGTGGAATAGAAATGCAGTCCGTCTCATGATTGAGCCGGAAGTTCCAAGACAAAGGGGGGAATGAAAGGGCGAGGGCTAGGCCCTCCACCTTCCCCCAGGGTAAGGGCCATCTTGCCCCAGGGTAAGGGCTACGTCCTCCATCTTACCTTGGCCACGTGTTTTGGCAAGGAGCTTCTTCCCGGAAGTTAAGACTCTGCTAGCCACACCCAGGAACAAGACATCAACTTGCGCCTGGCCAATCGGCAAAGCACAGTCCTTTCTCCTCCCCTTCCTCCAACTCCCCCTATATAACCCGTCTCCACACAGAGTTATCTCTCTCTCTGCTTCCTGCCGCTGCGTCGGCAAGGTGGGGGAGCCGAGCTAGTTGCTATGTACCCTCTGTCTGTGGATTCATTCTTTGACTCCGACAGACAAAGAATCCAGATTCCAGGCCAAAAATTCCGTATCACAGTCACTACTGCATCCATCTTAGATACCTGGGAGTTGGTGTGGTCCAGGATTTATAAAAGGGTTATGAACCAGTGTCTAACTGGTGAGGTTGTTAAATAATTGAAATATCACACTTGCTACACTACTTTACTTTCACTCTCCCTCTTGTAAGCATGATGAGAAGGTGATGATATCATCTATCTCCAGAACAATGTGGCATCATATTATAGGTAGAAGAAATTAAAGAGTTCTCTGAAATGAAACTGAAGATTTACTTAAACTCTAGATTAAATATATACCATAACCAAATATAAAACTCTCAATTTTGTATCCCTTTTCAATGTTCCTGTTAAGAAACTTCCCTACTAAAGATTTATTTTATCAATTGTAGGTCTTTGCTTTCTCCTATGAAAATGCATATACATGGGTCAATAATCTGCTAGTTTCTGGGAATTATATTGATCCTTCCAGTTTATTTTTCTATTGTCATTGTTTGTATTCCAATAGACTCTCATCTCCTTAAATAACATTTTTCTGGAGTAAACAAACATGATCTCACAAGGAGTTTAATTATATCTGAGCAGAACAATAGTTTGGGCCATTTATCTGCTTGAACTCAAAGTGAACCTGAACCTTTAAAGCTGTTGTTGAGACCAAACTGCTGATGGAAACAAAAAATATGCTTCCCTGGTTACTCGTTAAAAGAGCAAATCTTTTTTTATTTATTTTTTGTCATAACTAGAAATTCGTGATCATAAAACTCATTAAAATTCCTATATAGCGTGTAAATATGACTATTGATGATACAATATCCTAAAAATTCAAGTTCTATTAAAGAGGCCAAAGTGCTTCACAGATTGAGCAATTTTTAAGTTCCTTAATTAGAACTAAATTAATTACAAAAAAATTTACAAGAAAATAATTTCTGAAATTGAATGTTATGTTCCAAATTTTAAAAAATAAAATGGATTTACATACAAAGGTGAAAATGAATGCCTTATTAGTTCTGTTAATGGTAGCCTATCGTTTACCAGAATAATAGTCCATCATTTGGTAACTGAATACTTGGAAACTCAATAAGAAGTCACTGAAGAGCAAACCAAAGCGGGCAAACACTAGGTGGGATCAGACCCTTGTGGAAAAGGAACCACTCTCTTGAGAGCCAAATTTATATGGGATTTCTACTGAGGGAACCATAATAGAGTCTATAAGTACTCTATCTACAGGGTTCAAATCAAGAACTACAGTCTGATTGGCCTCTTCAGTCAGAGGACACTGGAGCTGCCTAAGTGGTTGGATACTGTGACTGGATACATCAGGAAAAGGACAGAGCCATAGTGGAGGGAACCTTCAGAGCTGTGTAAAACACTTTGACCAAATATTGACTAACTGCTGACCCATATGCAGGTAAGACTGTAAAAAGTTCAAGAAAAATCAATACATGGAAGGGTGGAAGAGTTGAGCAGAGATTTACATTTCTGTCTTCCAAAGGGAAGGCCGAATTTCAGTCTCTTCAAATAAACATAGTTGAGGAAGTACTTCCTGTCTTTTGTTGAAACTCCAAAGAGCACTGCCTTAGGGGCAAAAACATGTGACCTGGGACTATGGGATTCACTGGAGGATTGTGGGCAAACTGAAATGGAACCTAACAACCACAAAAACAAAACAAAGAACACAAGCCTACAGGAGTCCAAGGTGACCTCCCGAGGAGTTGCTGCCAGAGGAATCAAACAGAAGCAGGGTTTCTATAATATATCAGATAAGATGTCCCGGATATAATACAAAGTTATTACCCTCTGGAGCAATATGCAAAATTGAACCATGGGCAAGGGGAATACAAATCAGTAGGGAAAAAATCCACAAACTACAAAATTAAATTAGCACAGAAAGACATGAAAATGACCATGGTAAATAAAACAGCTTAGTAAACAACAGAAGGAAAATGGATGAGTAGGTAGAAAACTCAAGGACTGTAAAAAGAAACAAAATGGAAAACTTAGCACTGAAACTAAGATAACAAAGATTTTTAATCACTGGATGAGATTAACATCAAGTGGACAGAACAGGAAAAAAAATCAACATAGGAGGTAGTATAGACAAATAATACATATTTAGTTTAAACAAAGATGGCAAACAAAATCATAAAAAAAGTAAAGGGTAGAAAAAGTTATACCACACAAAAGATAGGAAAACTGGTGGAATAATATAAAGTCAAAATAAAATCAAGTTGAAGAATACTACAAATACATCTAATTTAATTATGTTAAAGTGTCGATTAATTATAGTTAAAAAGACATAAACTGAATGTGTATTGTAAGACTAAAAACAGAGAAAGAACATTATTCATGCTGGGGAAGACATGGAAACAACTGAATGTCCTTCAATAAATTAGATAAAGAAGATACAAAACATATACAAAATGGAATACTATTCAGCCATAAGAAAAGATGAAAACTACCTTATATTACAACATCAGTGGATCCTGAGAATGTCAGATAGAAAATAAGTCAGATAGAAAAAGTCAAGCACCATATGATTTCACTCATATGTAACACATAAAACTGAAAATAATTAATGAACAAACAAGACAAATAAAAGCTCATAGAAAAAGACAACAGTATGGTGGTTACCAGTAGGAAAGGGGGTGGAGGGTAGTGAATGGTAGAGGGGTGTGGAGTGTATGGTGATGGAAAGAGATATGACTTTGGGTGGTGGGCACACAATGCAATGTACAGATGATGTATCATAGAACTGTACACTTGAAACTGACATCATTTTATTAACCAATGTCACCCCAATAAAGTTAAATAAATAAATAAAACTGATGAACAGAGACAGAGAAGCATGGATCAGACCCTCGAACCTCAGAGGGAAGGCAGGGGAGGGTGGGGGGAAAGGGGAGAGATCAACCAAAGGACTTGTATGCATGCATATAAGCATAACCAATGGACACAGACACTAAGGGGGTGAGGGCATGAGGGGGAGTGGGGGGCAATGAGGGGATAAAGGCACATATGTAATACCTTAATCAATAAAGAAAAAAAATGGTAAAAAAAAAAATATATATATATATATATATATATATCCCATTTCTCTAGTTAAAATAGGGAATAGACTTCCCTTCTCTTAGAGCATTTACTTTAGAAAACTTGGTAATCGTGAATTTTTTTCTCTGCCCTTTTGAGTGGTATGAAAATCTTTTAAAAAGTAAATAAGCATCTTGACAGTTTTAAAACAAGGAATCGTTTCCTCAAGAACCTGAGAGCCATCTGATGATATAACCATACAGGAAGATACTGCCTCTATCTCACAGTCTCTTTGGGAGAATAAGAGCCTAATTTCAGTGGCTCCGAGTTAGAAGCTGCTGGCCTGTTATAGAAAAAGGAGAAATTCAGTTTTTTTTAGATAAAAGCAATAAGTAAACACAAATGAGTGTAGCATGAACTGTGTGTGAGACATGGTGCTATCAAATCCCCTTTCTTGTGTTAGCCGTTATCTACACATGTATGATATGGGTTGTATCTGTTTGACCATATAAAAGGATGAATTCCTTTCTGTCCTTACAATCTCTTCAGTGGAGTGCCTATAATGTTCATTACAGGATTAATGCGTATTCAATAATAAAAGTGTTTCCTTTTGCTTCAACTTTTGTGAAGGGGTTTGCTAGATTTTCAACGGGTTTTGTTTTAAATTATGTTTCCCCAAACTGTCTGCCCCATAATAACAGAGCTTTAAAATATGTGAAGCAAAACTGGTAAAACTAACTGGATTAATTGAGAAACCCATAGTCCAATTTTGATGTTTTCAACTTCCCTCCCTCAATGATTGATAGCAATTCGATTAATCATCTATAAATAATATGCATGATTGGAAAAATATTATGAGACAACTGATTATATTAAAATACATAATAAAATGTAGATTGAGCCCTAGCTTGGTGGTTCTGCTGGTTGGAGCGTCATCTGTATGCATATGGAAAGGCAACCAATCAATGTTTCTCTCTCACATCCATGTGTTTTTTTCTCTAAAACTGATTAAAAAATCAAACATATCCTCATATGAGAATTATCCTATATAATAAAAGACTAATATGCAAATTGACCAAACAGCAGAACGACCTGTCACTATGATGCACACTGACCACCAGGATGCAGACGCTCAATGCAGGGGCTGCCTCCTGATGGTCAGTGCACTCCCACAGGGGGAGCGCCGCTCAGCCAGAAGCCAGGCTCACAGCTGGTGAGTGCAGTGGTAGTGGCAGGAGCCTCTCCCGCCTCCACGGCAGCACTAAGAATGTCCGACTGATTGCTTAGCCATCAGTCAGACATCCCCCAAGGGCTCCTAGACTGCGAGAGGGTGCAGGCCGGGCTGACGGACCCCCCCCCCCAAGTGCACAAATTTCATGCACTGGGCCTCTAGTGTGTGTGTGTGTATATATATATATATGATTATGTCAAGTAATCAAAGTGTGCACATTTTTTCATATGCAAATGGAATAGAAGGTGAGCTATAAAACATTCTCAGTAAATTATTTTAAACATTGAAATATAAAGCATATTCTCTGACAAAAATGTAATAAAGTTAAAAATAAATAATAATATTTCTACGAAAGCCCCAAATTTGAAAATTAAGGAACATATATCTAAATGAAACAAGGAGCCAAACAAGAAATCATATAATTTGTGGTTCTAAGAGGGAAATGTATGGTTTCATACTCATAAAAGAAAAAAAGATAATTAAATCCATTGTCTAAATATCACCTTTAAAAATCAAAGAAAAAAAGACAAATTAAAAGCAAAGCAAGTAAAAAATGGAAATAACAATGAATGTAGAAATTAATGAATTAGAAAACACAAACAATAGAAAAAATAAAGCTATAATTTCATCCTTTGAAAGCTTCAAGAAAATATACAAAAATCTAGATAGAATAATCCTGAAAAGGAATATCTATATATATAAAAGCCTAGATGACTGTCTGATTGTCCGACCATCCAAATGGTACCTATAACACACAATGACCACCAGGGGGCATACACTCAACACAGGAGCTGCCAAGCTGTGGTAACTTGGCAGCTGCAGTTCTCTGGTGACGTACCTGGAACCATTGAGGAGGGAGCCCAATTCTAGGGTGCGTCACCCGAGAATTGTCCTCTTGCAATCCAAGACCCCTCAGGGGGTGTCAGAGAGCCAGTTTTGGTCCGATCCCTGCAGGCCAGGCCAAAGGACCCCACCTGTGCATGAATCAGTGCACCAGGCCTCTAGTAAAATAATAAAATGGATGAGCCGAAACCGGTTTGGCTCAGTGGATAGAGCATCGGCCTGCAGACTGAAAGGTCCCAGGTTTGATTCCGGTCAAGGGCATGTACCTGGGTTGCGGGCACATCCCCAGTAGGAGATGTGCAGGAGGCAACTGATTGATGTTTCTCTCTCATCGAGGTTTCTAACTCTCTATCTCTCTCCCTTCTTCTCTGTAAAAAATCAATAAAATATATTTAAAAAATAAATAAATAAATAAATAAATAAATAAATAAATAAATAAATAAAATAAAAAAAATAAAATGGATGAGAGAAAGGACTTCACCACAGACCCTATAGATACTTTAAAGGCAAATAGAGAAACCATTATAAACAAGCATGGTAATAAATTATATAATTAGATGACATGAATAAATTCCTTCATATAATTATTCAGCAAAATTAATACAAAGTTTAGAAATATTGTCTCTTTTTAGGTTTTTTTGGACCTAAAATATATGATCCTAATCATCAAGCCATCTTTGTTACTATGATAATTAAAGTTTTCATGCGTCATTTTATGATCACAAAATTTATTTATAAACTGTCTTATGCTTTGTTTTAGTGATTATAGTTTATTTATATTTATTCCTTCCCAATTTATTTACTACCTTTAAAAGCCTTATGTTTGCTTTTTATCTTTTTCTTTTAAAATATGTTTTTAGCATCTATATTTAGATGCTAAAGTTTTAATATCCTGAGGGCTCATTTAAACACCCAATTATTAGCTATTCTTACAAGTGATATCTCATTGTAGATTTCATTTTTATCTTTCTGATGATTAAAGATATTGAGCATCTTTTAATATGTTTATTGGCCATCTCTCTGTCCTCTTTGGAGAAGTGTCTATTCAGGTCCTCTGACCATTTTTTATTTGGATTGTTTGTTTGTTTTGGTGTTGGGTTGTATGAGTTCTTTATAAATTTTGGATGTTAACTCCTTATCAAATGTGTCATTGGTAATATGTTCTCCTAATCAGGAGGTTGTCTTTTCATTTTGCTGTGAAAAAACTTTTTATTTTGATGTAATCTCATTTGTTTGTTTGTTTGTTTTTCCCTTGCCCGATGAGATATATCAGAAGAAATACTGCTAAGAGAAATGTTAGGAGACTTTACTGCCTATGTCTTCTTCCAGGAATTGTATGGAATACAATTCGAGTCTTACATTTAAGTCTTTAATCCATTTTGAGTTTATTATTGTATATGATATAACAAGATCTAGTTTCCTTTTTTTCGCATGTACCTGTCCAATGTTCCCAACACCATTTAATGAACAGTTTGTCTTTGTCCCATTGTATGTTCTTGCTTCCTTTGTCAAATGTCAGGATGGCTATCATCAATAAATCAACAAGCATGTTGATAAGGCTTTGGAGAAAAGGAAGATCCCGTCCACTGCTGGTGAGAATGCAAGTTGGTGTAGCCACTATGGAAAAGAATATAGAGGGTCCCCAACAAAATTAAAAATGCAAATGCTTTATGATTTAGCAAGCCCACTTTGGGGTATACATCTGAAGACACTCAAAACACTAATTCAAAAGAATATAGATACCCCTATGTTCATTGCAGCATTATTTACAATAGCA
>NW_005871713.1:121661-125097 GCF_000147115.1 Myotis lucifugus | reverse complement strand
AGAGGAGACAGAGACATGATATTCTGTGTACAAAGCTACTGATGCACTCTGAAGAAATGAGAGCCACATGAATTTCTAAATCAATATCCTCTCTTGATATAAGCTCGTATCTCTTAATTTGTTGAGCAGTTTCTGCTGGCATTGAATTATATGAACCATCGGGGAAAAGCCAGCTTATTTACACAGTCACTCACTCAGAAACCCAAAGTGGCAGAAGTGATTCCCTGTAACTGTCACATGGTCCTCGGGCGGCAGTAGATCCTGCAGTAGATCCTGACTTCACAAGCCCCTTTAAACACATCTGAATAGGATATAGCCTTTTAACACTATTTCTGCAACACACAGTGATGCGAAACTTTCAAGCTCGTCAAATGAGCATAATCTTTAGTGCATTAAATATAGAGTTCCCCTGACTGGATAACCAATAACAAGATTTTTAAAACTTATAATTGCCTATTTAGTAAAAAAAAAGATAAAAAAAAGTTAAGCCCTATTCTAGTCAGTAGAAAACAAATCACATTGAGAATCTAAAAATGTGATTTGATTCTATTCATTATTTCAGAAGCCCAGTGACTCAAGCTTAGGTCTGGCAAAAGCAGGAAAGTCCACAATTTGACTGTCCACCACCAACACTACCAAGATTTCTCTCATTTATTTTCTTATGAAAATCACAACTGAATAATTATGGGATGCTATTAAAATCTCCTAAATAAAATGATTATATTCTAACAGCCCACATGCACCAGGAAGAGTTTTAATAGTTCACATTTACACTTTATGACACAGGATGGCTGAAAGGCACTCCCAGTTTGTGTGAAACCACGACATAAATGAGCACAGGTGGGTCAGCTTCCGATGGAATAAAGGGATCTGCATTAACTTTCAGGGGTAAATATTTATGGGGTATCTATTCTCAAAAGCAGGTGATGATGAGAAAACAGTGTTTTTATTGAACAAACATGACAGTGACATGGTTATCACATTTCCAGACACTGCTTTTCCAATATGCAACATATATTTACAGACCCCATCTCATAATTTTGGGTGTATATTACATATTTAATTTTTCATGAATTAACAATGGTTTAATTGACATAGTCAATAAAGTAAAATAGATAAAGACAAAATGGAAAGAATAGGTAAAAGCAGAGTGTGTACTAATATACCGGAAGTGTAGGTTAAAAACCACAACCTACTATCTATGAGCATTTAAATTAAAGACTTTTTACAACAGTGGATTTTCTTCTGGGAGTGGAGTGACTATATAGTTTATATTTAACTAGTGGGTCTCACATCTCTTAGAGATTATTTTTTTTCTTTACTAAAGACTCTTGGAGACTATTGATCTCAGAAGAGTGTGTGTAAAAGGTGTGGCAGTAATAACATTAGCAAGGCACACTCCCTATAGAGTGTCTCCAGTCCAGAGGAATAGTGGTTAAAAAAAAGGGGAATGATTGTCACAATGATCAGAAAATATGTTTCCTCTCATGTCTACAGATGAGTCTGCGTGTTTAGTCTCCAATGCAATCAGCTTATAATTGATTCAGTGAGCAGCTGCCATATGAAACTGGGCCTAATTATAGAAGCAAGAGTGGAAAGGTACTCCTCAAATTGCTACAAGATCATTGTTGAAGAGAAGAAATGCAATTAGATCCATAATTAAGAGATTATTCTAATACAACCTAAAGCTACTCTAAAAATGAAGTCTTTAAATAAAGAAATAGAATTAATAAGCTAAGAGAGGAGAGGATATGGAATCATATAAAGTAAATAATTAACTAGGGGAAGCAGAAAAAAGAGAGGATGAGAAAGAAATAAAGGAAAGTGTAATGAATAGCAAACTATTGTGAACATGTGGATATTAATCCAACTATCTATGTCAACACTATATTAAATGTGAATGATCTGCAAAGAACAATTTAAAGACAAATACTTTTCACAGTGGATTAAAAAACAAAACCTAACTATATTATCTATAAGAATCCACTTTAAATATAGATATAGATAGGGTAAAAGTAAAGTGATGGAGAAAGGTATACCATGCTAACATTAATAAATATTTTGAATTGCATTAAAATACAAGTTATCAAAATCTGTGCAAGTGAAAGCAATGAGTAGAAGAAAATTTATAACATTAAACACATACATTAGAAAAGAAGAAAGATAAAAAGCAAATGATCCAAGCTTTCATTTTGTAAAGAGTAAGAAGAGTAAATTTACACTTAAAGAAGCAAAAATATTTTTTAAAATATATTTTTATTAATTTCAAAGAGGAAGGAAGAGGGAGAGAGAGATAGAAACATCAATAATGAACAAGAATCCTTGATCGGCTGCCTCCTGCACACCCACACTGGGAATCGAGCCAACAACCAGGGCATATGGCCTGACTAGAAATCCTGGTTCATAGGTAAATGCTCAACTACTGAGCCACGCTGGCTGGCTACAGAAATAAATTTGTAAAAGAGAAGAACTCAATAAAATTGAAAACAGGAAAACAATTGAGAGAATCAACAAAACTACGTAAAAGCTGGTTCTTTCAAGAGATAAATAAAAGTGATAATCTTATAATTAGGCTAAGAAAAATGAGAAAAAGACACAATTTTCCAAAGTCAACAAGGAAAGAGGGATGGTTACTACTGATTCTATGAACATTCTAGAAAGGATAGAGGAATACCATTGAGACAGCAAGCCCTTCCCTGCTTGCATCACCATAACCGCGCCTCAGCTTCTGCAATCTCCCTTGCTTCTTCTGCTTCTACTCCAGTAGGGTCTGCTGCCAATCAAGTTTCTGCTGTCTCAAATGACAGCCCTCACTCCCCAAGCTGCAACAGATACCTGGGAGCTTACCATATAACATAGAAAGAATGCCTAGGATGAGTGCCTAGGATGTATGTATATGCCATATACGGGAGACAGAGAGCCTGGGAAAATATAAAATGCCAAACCTCGCTCAGCCTCTGGAGGGGACTCCACTGAGCCAGCACCGGTGTGAATAAGACAGTTCTTTTCTGAATCTCTGAGTGCTTATGGTTTGTCACTTCCCACCAGCCTGATTTTTGCCATAACACCATGAATGCTATGTGCACAAATTTGGTATATTGGATAATACAAAACAATTTTCTGAAACTACAAAGTATCAACATTCACAAAAGGAGAATCATGGTGGAGGTAGAATGAACACCAAAGAATACATAAGAAAACAGGAAATTTTAATTGTTAGGTAATAAGATTTTAAAATGTTTTTAATGGAAGTGTAAGATATAAAAATATTAAGAAACTTACTCCATTGCCTTGATTACTCTAATGTTTACTGCCTGATTTACTAATGGCTACTAGTGACTAAAAAAAAAATATATATATATATATATATATATAGTAATAGAAGTTAGTGTGTTTATAAATGTTTTTTTATGACACCCACTATTGCTATAAATTA
>NW_005871713.1:82540-121413 GCF_000147115.1 Myotis lucifugus | reverse complement strand
AGGAATGACTGTGCTTTTACCAACTCTCAAATCACTGAGCTGGTTGGGGCGGGTCTCTGAGGCCCCAGGCCCAAGGCAAGAGACGGCATGGCCTTCCAGCGTCAGAAAGCCAGGGAGGCTCTGGCGCTCGGCTGCTCGCCGGCACTAGGGGACGCAAAGTCCTGGTGTCCTGGATAGGCAAGGGGCCGCTGAGTCTCCGCCCTGGCGACTCCCTGTGACCCCGCCCTAGGCAATTTACATTCCCATCTGGGCTGTGCCAGACTCACAAGTAGAAACGCCTTTGCTTTTGCAAACTTTCAAATCCACTGAGCTGGTTCAGGCAGGATCATGAGGCACCAGACCCTACGGGGAGAGGCGGCATGGCCTTGCAGCCATCAGAAAGCGAGGGAGACTCTGTTGCACAGCTGCTCGCCGGCACTGGGGGACACAAAGCCCTGGCAGAGATTCAAGGGGCCGCGGAGACTCAGCCAGTGCTATTTGCTCCCCCATGGCAACTCCCTGAGACTCAGCCCTAATCAATTTACATCCCCATCCAAGCTGTGCCAGGTGCACAAAAAGACCCACCTGCGCTTTTGCAGCCTATCCCAACAAATTGCAGACTTCAACTGCTCGCAGCCATGGGAGACACACTCAAGAAGCAGACCCAGGAGAACCAGGATGGCGGCATAAGGAAGAGACCTGTGCGTGCTACCTCACACAACAACATCGAAACTACCAAATATCAAACAAACACCTATCATACCGAACCATGGGAAAGTTGGCCCAGTGGAAGCTCTACAACTGGAAGGACAGAAAGAACATTGAGACTGAGTAGGATGTGACACCAAGTACAGAGCCCAACCCAACAAACTGCAGATTTCAACTCCTCGCATAGAAAGAAGCGCATTGAGACTGAGTAGGATGTGCAGAGGCACCAAGTACAGAGCCCACCCCAGCAGGCTGCAGATTTCAGCTCCTTGCATCTGGGAGGGATGCAATCGGGGGGCGGAGTCGGGTCTGGGGCAGGCCAGGGCTGGGCCTGACTGGGCCGGCACTGTGGAACCGCTGTACCAGCAAGCGCACAAACATGCCCACTGGTTCCAGTCTCTTGTGGGGCGCTGGGGGACAGCAGACAGGCAGTCTGTGCACTTGGTGGAGGGCAGGAGTGCTGGATGTTCAGCCACCAGGAACGCCTGGAGATTTTGTCTGGTGGGGAGCCGCCGGCAGGGGACAGAGGGCCAAACTTCCTGTTTCCCCGGTAAGGCTGGGATGGCCCCAGTGAGGTCGGGACAGCCCCGGTGAGAACGATACTACCCCGGTGAGGTCGGGATGGCCCCGGTGAGGTTGAAACGGCCCCGGTGTGGTAGGGACGACCCTGGTGAGGTTGAAACGGCCCCGGTGAGGTCAGGACGGCCCCGGTGAGGTTGAAACGGCCCTGGTGAGGCTCAGACGGCCCTGGTGAAGTTGAGACTACTCCAGTGAGGTTGGGACAAATAAAGGGGACCAGTATAGACTGATGAACAGGGGTAGATACAGAAGCAGAGCAACATTGAACAGAATGTCAAACTACAGTGGGAAGCCTGGGGAGGGTTTGGGGGGGGGGATTAAGAGACCAACTGAAGGACTTATATGCATGCATATGAGATTAACCAATGGACACAAGACATGGGGCGGGCGGGGGGGCGGGTTGTAGGGGCCGGGGGAATGTCAAGGGGGGGGAAAAGGAGACATATGTAATACTCTTTGTAATACTTTAAGAAATAAAAATTATTAAAATATTTAAAAAAATAAATAAATAAATAAATAGATAGATAGTTGTTAACATGTAAATCAACCTTTGAGGTAAAGTGTTCTTGTTTAAAGCTTAAAGTCATCAAATTTTGGCAAAGTTTTATGATTTCTTTTGGTTCAATACTTAGGTATTTTTCAGATGCAAATCACAGAAATATTTCAGATATACAATGTATATATTAAGTGAATATTATTATACTCACTATAGTTTTATATTTGTAATAGCTTTGAATGATTTGAAATAATTTTATAAATGAATATTTATAAGAGATTATGAGTTTTGTTTATTATAATTCAAAGTTTCTGTTTCCAACTAAGTCTGAACCCCTAGGTGTCTACTAGAATCTTTATGTTTAGTCTTTAGACATCCTTGCTTAAAGGACACTGCAGATGCATGTGTCTTCTCAAGGATGCTTACCCTGCTGGTAGTATCTAGAAGTTAATTTTAGTTCAACCTGCTATTAAAATAAAAGCCTAAGGAGGCAGGTGAATGGAGCTGTTTGGTTTCTCAAGCCAGGCAGTCCCTTAGCCGTCTCTTTCACAGAAACATGTGTCAGAGTAACCATTCATCTGTCGCTCAGGGCCTGCCAGTCAACCCAGGCATGTTCCATCCATTTTTACAGCTAATGTTGAGAAACATCCTATCCTACTTCCTATAGAACCATGCTGGCCAATAAGAAACACTACCACACATTGCTATTAAACACTTACAATGTGGCTGGTCTGAATTGAAATGGGTGGTAATTGTAAAATACATACCAAATCCTGAAGGCTTTGTATGGAAGAAAACTAGCATCAATATTTTTATGTTGCTTGCAATTGAAATGATAATATTTTGGGTAGGTTGGTTAATTAAGTGCCTTATTAATATTAATAGTACTCGTTTTTTCTACTACTTCTTAATGTGGCCACAGAATTTTCAACTAGATATGTAGCTCACAATATGTAGGTACATAAATGTTCAATAATATGTTCCCATGCATTCTTCTACACACATACACACATACACACACAAACACACACACACACACAAACACACACACTCCTGACCATGTTATAACATTTATGCATGCATATTACATCTGAAATATAACACTTCCATCTTTAGCATATCTATATTTATTAAAATCCAATTTTAATTTGGATAGTTTTAGGACTCTTCCAAACAAAAAATCTTGTATTTTAATACTATCTCATGGCCAATGCCCTGTTGACTTTAAACAAATAGCCAGGTATTTCTCCAGAAAAGTGGGTTTATTTGGGTAAAACAAAGAATTGCATTTGGACACGTAGTCTAATGACAAACCATGGACAAGTCTACAAAACAAAGGAGTGGGGCAGGGCTGTTGTAAACAAAGTCCATTTGAAGAAGCTGAAAGTTCAGAATATAGGGACTTTTCATTGGCTGAGTTACGGCAGTTTCCCATGGGCAAGGCTGCTACCGGGCAAGAAGAAATCTTTGTTCTTCCTGCTGAGATAGTAAAAGGTCTTACTTCCTGCAGGAGATGCAAGGCAAGTTTCTTCCTGTGGAGTCAGTAGTGTGTGCTGAGTGACATATAAAGAAAAGTTTTGTCTTCCAACTTCTCCACCCCATTTTACATAAGATTTCTGTTTCTTCATTTTCACAGCTGCATCTCATTTTCCTTGCTTATACTGTACTGGAAGAAGTGTTTAAGCTAAACATTATATTTTCTATCTTTATGACCTGAAAAATATGCATGAAAACAAGTGTTGGATAATTCACGAAGGAACATCCACTTCAGTGTCCTGTTTCAGATATAAAGTAATCAGATGCAATTAGCCTATTAAATGAGAAAATTAGAAAAGGAAGTTTAAGAATACTAGTAATCCATAGAAAAAATCACCAATTATATTTAGCATACTTTTCTATAATTTTTATTGTAAAAGTAAAAGTGAATGATGCACATTTTCTAAAGCACTGATCTCAAAAATAGCCAAGCAAAATTCCAAATTTATTTTTAGAATTGATTATATTTTTACTTGAAGTAAACCACGTGCCTACTGTAATGCTCATTTGCAGAAAACTTGCTTTCTTTAAAATATTATAGTTGAAAGAAGTCAACACATCACTATGAATTTTTAACTGAAATATGTTTTCATAAACACTTACAAGGGATAGTAAAGATTTAAAGTTGACTAAAACATAGTAATCTTACAGAAGTATCTTTACAACCCTACACTTTTAAAAACTTTTACTTAACAAGAGCTATTTCTAGAATCATGCTACGACCCCTAGTTTGTTCCATGGAGGATTTTTGTTTACTCCCAACCAGTTATGATGTTAAAATCATATCCAGCCTTACAATTTTTAATTCTGTGTAATAAACGAATTGAAATGGGAATAATTATTTATATGGATGGCATGTGTCCATTAACCCAGGCATCTACTTTCAAATACTCCCTCCCACCCTGGCCGTTGTGGCTCCATTAGTTGGAGTGTACTCCTGTACATCAGGAAGTGGTGTGTTCAATTCCCAGTCAGGCACATACCTGGGTTTGGGATTCAATCCCCAGTTTGGGCAAGTTCCAGAAATAATTGATTGATCTCTCTTTCTCTCTCTCTCTCTCTCTCTCTCTCTCTCTCTCTCTCTCTCTCCTTTTCTCTTTCTCTCAAATTAATAAAAACATATCCTTGGGTGAGAATGAAAAACAAATTTCCTCTCCTTCCAGTGTGAGGATTCCAAGAGCTTTATTCAAACATGTGAAAATGTATGATATTGGTGTTTATTGTTTAACCATACCACTGCTAATTCATATTAACCACTACGCCTGCTTTCCCCTGATCTTTCTGTTTACTATAAAGCAAAACGGGGGGTGTGAGGGGGGAGACTACTGAATCCTCTCCCAACTAAATTGTTATTTTTTCCTTTAAAATGTATGTCATGATATCCTGGGGCTACTAATCCATCTTACATTAAGGAACATCACATCTATTTTCCTAACCATTAAATATAGAGAATTTAGTAAAGTTCATGATAGCAACAAAGGCAGTTGACTCAATCATGGCCATGGAATCCACAACAAAGATTAATCATGCATTCTTTATTTCCAAAGGACCAGTGATAGATAAGCTGCATGAGAAAGATTTATCCACTAATGCATATTCTAATCATGAATAACTGGAAGAGACTCAAACAGCATCACCATGTTTTATAAACTTCATTTCAAACTAAATTAATTGAAAATGACCTGACAGAGTAAGGCCATAGTGGCAGAAAGTGAACAAAAGAGTATGAATAGCCACCAACTCTGATATTATTAAAGCTAATATGATGTCTTTTTATAGTGCTTTATTTCATAAAAATTGAATCTGTTTTATTTACTTAAAGTAAATGCTTCTTGAATGTTTTTTGAAAATTCAATTTGCCATCAATATAGAACCCATTTACTAACTGCCCTGAAAATCACATGAGTAAATGCTAGGGAATTTGGAACTGAATTGCTTCATTTTAAAGAGTACACATAGTTCAAAGCAACTTCTTTTCAAAGCCCTTCACTGGCTTCTTAAAGTTCTTTCCAATTTTGCTACTTTGGAGCGCTAATGCTTTCAGATAGCTAACTCCTTTTACATCAATTTTATATCACAAAAGTTATATATTACTTCAGACCGGACACAAATCTTTGACAGTTTCTTTTGTATCACGCTTATGTTCCATCCTCCACAGCAATATTTCATTCCCAAATTCAAAAAACAAAGTCAACTGTTTAAATATATTTCTTTTATTGATTTCAGAGAGGGAGAGGGAGAGAGAGAGAAACATCAATGATGAGAGAGAATCATTGATTGCCTGCCTCCTGTACCCACCCCCCCTCCCCCACTGGGAATCAAGCCCGCAATCTGGGCATGTGCCCTTGGCTGGAATTGAACCTGGAACCCTTCAGTCCACAAGCTGACACTCTACCCACTGAGCCAAAACAGCTAGGGCCAAAGTCAACTGTTTAGAACTCAGCTTACCTTTCCTTTCATCTTCCAGCTCTGCTCTCTTTGTAGAAAGTTAGGTGCCTGAAGAGATTTAGTTTCCATCAATTTTCCTATTCCACAACAATCATAACTGTATCAACAAAGAATGTTACAAATTTAAATCAGGAAGTCAGATTTGCAAATAAATATTATTTAAAATATTCAAAATGAGTTTATTTACTTGGTTTAAGTGATATTGTCAGTCATGTCATTGCAAGGGCCAATATTTTGCCTGACCATACCTCAAGTTATTTGTGTAAGAAGATTACATGAATGTGAAGGTTGATTCCAGTGACATTCATGACTATGGTAAGCAAAAATCAATGTATAAATTTACAGGCACATAGATCAGGAAGAGATCACACAGAATCCTGACCAGAAGCTTCGGCAGGGGACAGGGCCAGGTGGGAAAACTAAAGAATGAACTGGGTTGATGAACTGCTGGAGGCTCCATGTGGACAACTCTGAGAGTTACAAAGTCCAGTGGAATCCAATTATACTGGGCCCCATAATTTTGTGAGATTTCTCTCCAGAAGCTCAATCAGGTTCTTACAATAAATATTCGAGAAAATCCCCTAATGCAGATTCTAGGGGGACATGAGGGGGTGGTGGAGAACAATTATGAAACACACCAAAGCACTCTGTTCTATTTTTATTGATTTTAGAGAGGAAGGGAGAGGGAGAGATAGAAACATCACTAATGAGAGAGAATCATTGATTGGCTGTCTCCTGCACACCCCCTCCTGGGGATCAAGCACATAACCCAGGCATGTGCCCTTGACCTGAATCGAACCTGAGAGCCTTCACTCCGCAGGCTGATGCTCTCTCCACTGAGCCAAACTGGCTTGGGCAGAGCACTCTGTTTTTAACAAGACCTGCCCTCAGGAGAAACTAGCTAAGGAGAGCTTCACCTGCTGGGATTTTATCAGAGCCTAACTGACCAGACGGAAGGGAAATACCCAACTCCAGCCCATTCAGCCATCCTGTCTTAACTAAAGGGGGAGAAATACACTAAGAAACTCTTGTGAAGTTCTCCATCCAGAGGCATAGGTTCACTAAAACATGGAGACCAAATCATAGAATGTGTCCCACCCCCCCCAACCTCAACACCACAATTCCACAGGCATGTTTACAGCAGTTCTTTCCACACAGTAGATCATGTCTGGCTGTCAAGAAGCAATTACAAGGCCAAGTAAAAGGGGAGAAATCTCCACAATTTGAAGACATAGATCAAGCATCAGAACCAGAATCTAATACAGCAGTGAAATTGGAAATATCAGACCAGAATTTAAAGCACCCGCTAAAGGGTCTAATGGGTAAAGTACACAGCATACAAGAACAGATGGGCAGTATAAGCAGAGAGTGGGAAATCCTAAGAAAGAAAGAACTAAACAAAAATGCTATAAATAAAAATCACTGTAACAGGAATTAAGAATTTTGAAGAAACCCTTTGATGGACTTATTAGTAGACTGAACACAGCTGAGAAAAGAATCTGAGTTTGAGGATATAGCAACAAAAATCATTAGACAATTCACAACCAAGGAAAATTCTATCACTATCTAACCAGTAATCCTAAAAATAATTCAGGTTATCAGAAAAAGGAAAGGCTGTGAAGCTTGCACAGCTAAGAGGAGGCCATGAAAATATGATAACTAAATGTATCCTGGTTGGGATTCTGGAATATAGAAAGGGTAGGTTAAAAAAAATGTGCACATCTGAATAAACATGGACTTTAGTTAATAATGTATCAATATCAATCCATCATTTGTAACAAATGAACCATCCTACATAATAAAAGCCTAATATGCTAAGTGTCCGACGGTTTGTTAGACCATTCAACCAGTCGCTATGACGAGCACTGACCACCAGGGGGCAGACTCTCCGACAAGTAGATTAGCTTGCTGCTGGGGTCCGGCCAGCCAACCTCCTGCCATTCCTCCCCGGCAACTGGCCCCGATTCGCCCTGATTGGCACTGGGCAAGACAGCCCTGATTGGCTCTGATCGGGACTGAGTGAGACAGTCGGACACACCCTGGAGGCTTCCCGTGGTCCCTCCCCGGCCCTGATCATGCACCTGTGGGGTCCCTCGACCTTGCCTGCACCCTCTTGCAATCCGGGACCCCTCGGGGATGTCTGCAAGCCAGGCCAAGGGACCCCACCAGTGCACAAATCTGTGCACTGGGCCTCTAGTTCTTATATAAATGCCTAAATAGAGAAAGTGGGGTTCAGATATATGAGAACTCAAACTCTTTATTTTCTTCATTTTTTTTGAAATCTAAAACTGTTTTAAAAATAAGGCATAATGCCCTAGCCAGTTTGTCTCCGTGGATAGAGCATCGGCCTGCGGACCAAAGGGTCCCAGGTTACATTACGGTCAAGGGTACATGCCTCAGTTACAGGCTCTGGTCAGGTTGGTGCGGAAGGCAACCACTCAATGTGTCTCTCACATCAGTGCTTGTCTCTCCATCTCCCTCCACTCTCTCTAAAAAGCAATGGAAAAAGTATCCTCAGGTGAGGATTAACAACAATAACAACAACAGAAACAACAATTTTAAAAAAAGAAAAAGGAAAGGGGCTCTTTGGAGCAAGATAAGCCCTTCTTGTTAAATTCAGCCAATAAAAATAGGCATAAGGACTGGTCTCTATCAAAGAGTTTAAAGAGATGAAGCATCCAAATGCAATGAATGAAACATGATTGAATCATGCATCGAATAGACAGATCTAAAATAGATTTTTATTTACAAAGGTGAAATTTAAGTATGGCTTGTATGGCAAATTATATTTTGAAAGTATCATTATTTTTCCCTAGGTAAGATGATTGCTATGTGCAAGATATATAGTTACGTAATTAGGAGGAAGAATATTCTGACTAGGAGAAGCACATTGCAATATTTAGTACAAGAATGACATGAAGCCTCCAACTTCCTTTCAAATGGTTTGAGAATGTTTTCAAAATATATATTGAATTACACATACATGGTAAAATGTAAACAACTACTAAATCTATTTGAAGCCTAAATGGGTGTTCACTACTCTTCTTGCATCTTTACTATGAATTGCAACATTTGGAAAAAAAAGAAACCAAAAAGGTTAGGATCCTTCAGTATTTTTTTAACTAAATTATATAATGTGTTTGTTGCAGAAATTACCAGGTGACCAGAAAACACACAGCGGGTACTCGGAAGATTCAGGAAAAACCCTTATTTGCAGATGTACTAGTGCAGTGACTCAGGGGATTCAGTTTCCAAAGCCTGAGCACCGAATGAGGAGGGTCTCTCCCGTGTATCCCCTGGGTTTCTTTGTCTCCCAAATATGGACCAGGCTTCCTGACTTTTTGCCGGCTTTGCAGGCCCTCTGACAGTGGTAAGGGGGAAGGGAGATTACGACCAACTGCCCAGGCTAGCTGGCACCGGCAGTTAATCTTCTGTGGGGGCTTTTTGTGGCCCCTGCAGACAAACAGGTTCTGCAAGGCTGGACAAACATCACGAATAAGAATGGGGCTTAATTATATACTAGCAAGAATGTGCGGCAGAATACTGGTTACCGGCACAGATTCAGATTGCTAGTATATTGTCTTATATCCCCGCTCATGTTAATGTCTAAATGAAGGTTGTGATTCTATAGTCACATTATTTAACTCTATACCTCAACTTCAGTTGCTATGTTCTCCCTCTCTGAGTTATGCCAGGCATCTCTAGTCCTCGGGGTTCTAGGAAGAGGTGTGACATTGAATGATTTAATTTGATGTTCCTTGTAGATTTGAAAGATCTCTCTGAACAAGGCATCAGAGTATCGGGGACCTGCTTTGGGGACCTGGGCAGTGGGAATTTGGCAAGTTATTGGTCACTGTGGACCACAGGCTGAAAGAAGATGGTGTATCTTCCCTGTCCACTTTGTGTGTGGTAAAAAAGTAAGTTTTCAAAAAATAAGTTCTAAATAAGTGTATTTATCATTTTTTTGAATAGTCTCCCTATATCTTTTTGTTTCTTTTATGAGCCTTTTCTATTACATTATTTTCACTGTCCAAAAAAAAGTTAATTTATAAAACATTATAATATCCAGAGAGGCAAAATGAAATTGAAACTTGAAAATATCTTAAAACTACCCTGGCCAGGTGGCTCAATTGGTTGGAGCATCATCCTGTACATCAAAAGGTTGCAGGTTTGATCCCAGTTCAAGGAGGCAACTGATCAATGTTTCTCTCTCTCCTTCCTCCCTTCCTCTCTCTCTAAAATCAATAAACATACCCTCTGGTGAGTATAAAAGAAAATATACAGCATTTTAAAACATATTGCTCTGTAGAGATTGTTTCTAGCCCTTTTGGAAACTTTCATATGAAAATGCATACCTATTTTAAAAATAGTATAATAAGCAAGTGATTCTGGTTTGTTTAACGAGTGCCCAGTACTCATTAAATAATGTAATGAATACTATACTTTCTTGTAAACTTTACTTAAGATGTATTGTTAACCTCTTTCCAGGTCAAATAATACCAAATAAATCACTGTTAATAGTTGCATTGCATAGAAATGTCTTACTCACTTTTCTAATATTTTCTTAGACTAAATTATCTTGAGTTTTAGGTATATAAAATCTACCCAAGAATATTCCAAATATTTTTAGTTCTAGTTGACTATGCAAGAAATAATCAGAATGACTAATTTAGGCTGATTTCCCAAAGTTAAATCTTCCCATAAAAATGATATTGAAGACAAATCCTATTTGCTGTTACCATTTATACCTTATTGCCTAACTTCTAAGAGACTCCCCAAAACATTAAAGCTAAAGCTAACATTGAACCTATATATGCCACTTTTCCAAATTGTTTTTCCTACTCCACATGGACAGGCGTTTAGCCGCTGCTACCCTGCTAAGTCTTTACTTAAGCAGGTAATTTGCTACACAATACTTTCTCTTTCAGTTTCCTTATTTCAGATCTATTTTAGGATTTCTCAATATCTTATGAAGTGCAACATCTTTCTAAGTGTTTTCAAATTCCTGAAAAACAAATTTCTACAGTAATCTTGTGTATGGGAGACTTATATCAATCCTTGTTCTAGATATAATATACTTTTAAAAATTTTATATGTGGGCATATTCTACAATGGCATGTTATATTGCTTTAAACATTTTCTATGATGTTTTCTTATTTCTGCATTAATAATGTAACTTGATATTTCAAACAACTGAAGTTACTCCAAGATTTCTTGACATATGAGTTGCTGCTTTTATTGTTGAACTCATCTGACAGTTTCCTGCCTGGCTCACACATATATTTAGATACTTCTCCTTATTTTTTCCTCAACAAATCTGTACGTAGTTTCATAATTTCCTTTTCACACCCTCCTGTCCCAGAAGCACTTTTTTTTTCATAAGATTGTAAATAATATCTATCTGTGGCAGATTGGTGAGGTACTAGAAAACTCATTTCATTTTCTCCGTCCCACTTGACATTACACTTTTCAGCCTCGTTCATGGTAGGTTTGAACCATGAGTCTTCTTTATTTTTTTGCATTGCCAAGGAAGAGAGAGTGAAAAGAGTACACATTATCCAGAAGGAAGATCTGAGTGTGAGTCTAGCTCTGCCACTTGTAAACTTGGTCAAGTTATTACATTTTTTAAAATATCTTTCTCATTTGGCCTGAAGATGGGGCAGGTTACCTTCTTATCCCTCATGCCTAGTTCCAGAACATTTTCTTTTTTCCTCCTTACAATTCTTGAGGTTTGATGTGCACTTTATCAGTTTATACCAGATGCTACTTCACTCTGTTCTGGCCTTCTGATCCCCCTGGGACACTCTGTTTTATTCCCTGAAGTTACATGGATCACTCTCAATCTCTCCAACACTACTGTTATCTTCACCTTTGGTAATTTTATTATCCACTTTGACCATCCTTCCAATATACTAAAATTTAATTTTTTGAAATATTTTCTTCCAATGATTTTGTCTTTCACCCTGTGTTAGCCATTCGCATCTATGGTCATAGCCCACCTTTTCCTCAGTACCATAACCAAAAAGTTGTCAATATACTCCTCCATCCATCATATTTTTTTTATCAATACTTCCCATCTCCCTCACTTATTTCCTCTAGTACTCTAACAAATAATTTATCAACAATATTAAGTTTTGTCCTTTATTGACAATTGTGCCAAGCCGGCACAGCCATGGGTGATCCTGAGAGGGGGGCGGTGAAGGATTTAGAAAAGACAGACAAAAGAATAAAGCTGGGGCTTGGTGGGATGCTGTCCTCTCTGATGGAGCGACAGTGCCACAGCCTGCAAGCCGAGTCTATTTTATAGCCAGATTCCACAAGGCAAAGTAAGGGCGTGGTCAAGATGTTTACAATGTTCTCCTGGGTTTCGAATCTACTAAATTACATGCACCTGAACTCTATCAAGCCCACATCACTCAGCCATATAGGACCACAGGTTGGGACCATAGGTTCAAGTTTACAGCTATAGCCTTTGGCTATAATTGTGCTGGGACTTGCACGTGGCTTTGCCACAAGAGGATCATGCCCTGTCATTAGTCCCAGGCTTGAACCTGTCCAAATGCTGTAGCAGCTCTCCACAGACTATGTTATATATTTGCATTCCTTACCTTCCTCGTGCCTTTATATTCCTCCTCAAACTGTTTAAAATCTATTGTCTACAACTAACATTACTCTCTCATATATAAGCGCAACCTTCATAACCTAGTATTCCAACATTCAACCTTGTTAAGAATAGCTCACAAAAAAAGAAAAGAAAGAAAAAAAGAATTAACTCCCACATCTTCTGCATCTATATTAACAACTGAAGTAGAGATAAGACAAAATCATGTTGATTTGCCCTATTTTCAACTGATGAACAAATCCCAAGTGAGCCTTAATTCTGGAAAGCATTCATAATGCATTTCCCACTAGTGGGAGGTTGTGATAATTTCAGTCATGGAAAACTATTTAATAGTATTTCATAGAGGCATTGTATTTCTTAGAGCCTGTGTAATGTAGTTGCTAATATCCCAGATGTCTATTTGACATCTTCACTTGAAACTCTAATATTCAGTTTGAACGTATCATCTATGAAAAATGAGCTCATCATCATTCCTTCAAATTAATCCTTCCTTCACATCTCATTGCAAGCCCATATGGTCTGCCCTTCTTCCTGATATTGAACATATTTCCTCCACATGTTCACTCTCCTCCAGCCCTTCTAACCTCCTTGCTTTTCACAAGTATCTTACTGATTTTCCTCCTGCTTGATTAACCAACTGTCAATTTATCAAAAAAAGCATGTTAAACTTTCCAATTATAAAAATTAAATTATCTATTATATTTCAATTCTATCAGATTTTACCTAAACATCACTATCAGTCAAGTTGGCCTAATTAACAATTATAGAATACTTCATCCAACAACAGTAAAATACACATAATTTTCAGATCAGAAAGAACAGTCACCAATATAGACAACATTCTGGGCCATAGTAACCCTTAAGAAAATTAAAAGTAAATAAATTATACAAAGTATATTCTCAGAGAATAATGAAATTAAATAAAAAACCAATAAAAGAAATATAGCTTAAAATTCCAAACTATTTTGAGATGAAACAAAATACTTCTAAATAACATATGAGTCTAAAATTGAACTTCAAGGTAAATTTAAATTATTTTAAAACAAATTAAAATACAAACTATCAAAATTTGTGAGATGCAGCTATAACATTTAATAAATATATTAGAAATGAAGGGTGACCTAAAAGCAATAATCTAAGATTTCACCTTAGGGAATGAGAAAGAAAAGCAATTTAAGTCTAAAAGAAGCAGAAGAAAGTGAGAAAATAGAAAACAAAAATAATATAGAAAATCAATGAAAATAAAAGGTGGTGTTTGAACAGATTATTAAAATTGATCAACCTCTAGCTAACCTAAACAATAAGAGAAAAAAAAAGAGAGAAGTGACAAATTACTAATGTCAGAAATATAAGGAAGGTTATCACCACTTTTTAAATGGACATGAATGGCTAATTAAAGGAATGTTAGTAATGAAAACTGTGTTATTAATAAAAGAACAGACAACTAGATCAATGGAACAGAACAGAGAGTCTGAAGTACACCCAAATAAATGATTTTGGACAAAGGAGCAAAAGCAATATAATGGAGTGAAGACAAGACTTTTCAACAAATGTTGCCAGAACAACCAGACATCCACACACAACAAATTAATCTAGACACACACCCTTCTCAAAACTATGAGACTGATAGGAGTAGAAACGATGTTGGGGAACCAGCTAGAATTGTAAGAAATATCAATCATGCACTGTTAACTGTGATTGTTTTGTTCTGAGTAAAGAAGGCACATTCTCACCTGGCTGGCAGCTGCACTCAGGACATAGGAGCTGACCTGAATGTAGCCCACCCTCCCCATTTGGAGCTGCCTATTATCGGAGAAAGATTAACAACTTTGTTGCGGAAACCAGAATCACCAGCCCTTTGAAGAGCCCCAGGCCTTTTGCATACCTGCAAGCCTTTGAAAATCTCTAGCCTGCTTACCTGTTAACTGTTCATTTGGCATGCCCTTTGGCTATTTCCCCATATAATCCTTTATACTTCTTACCAATATAAATTGCTGGTTTATGGTAGGGTGGAGAGCAGATTTTTGTGGATGACCTGCTGCTCTCTCATACTGCCCACAGTATTGGAATAAACACTCATATATGGTTCAACCCATTCTCCACTTAATTTGCTCAAGTCATGACAGCCCGGACCAATTGTTTGTCCCATTACAAAACCCCCAAGAGACAACATAGGAAAGCAACACAAAAAAATAGCAGACGATTTTGTAGGTTCTTTGGGATGAGGACCAACCTTGTCTGCTCCAGCCAACCTCCCAGAGTCCCTCTCCCCAACTGGCCATGTCCCTGATTGTCCCCCCAAATCAGGTGTGGGGCCGGCCGGCCAACCTTCTGTGTCCCCTCCTCCCTACCAGCCCAGCCCCAATCGGCCCCCATCAGGGCGGGCTGGACAGACCCCAACAGTGCATGAATTTGTGCACCAAGCCTCTAGTTCATGATAAAGATTTGTAATCTTGACTTTGTTGGGACTCCTATGTATGGCTTGGGATTATGCCAATGAAGAGAAAACTTTTCCAGAGATGAAATAGGATCCTAGGAATGAATATTCTTTATTTCTTTGAATCCATCAGGGAAATTCCACCTACTCTTATTGACATATATGCCCAAGACCAAATTCAGTAATGTGTACCAGTATCATAGTGCCTTTGAAATACATTTCAGCCAGATCTGAGAGTAGGCTGGCTGAATTGATGATAGACATGGAAATGGATGTTGGACTCCTCCATGCAGGGAACACTCAAAATGTGCTGGGCTCATATCCTGTTACCTTTCCCTGGACATTCTGAGTTTTCTCTGTTAGTTTCCCAGATCTGCTATCACTCCATCCTGCAGCCCACTTTCAGAACTGGCTGAAAATCATGCTTAAAGGCATTGCGACAACCAATATACATAATTAATGTAAACAGGATCTCCAGAACACATAGCAGAGACCATGAGAGTCCAACAATGCTCCTGAAAACAGAAAAGAAAGCTTTCCTGGCAGGATCTGCAAGCCATCAAATGGTATTTTGAATAGTACGGTTTGGGGGGCCTTTCTCACAGAGCTGCTAATTGGTGTGCAGTAACTGTATCCTTAACTACATCTTTTATCTACATTCAAGTTACTGGCATCGACTTGGTTGGTTTATGTTGGCCACAGTCTATCAATCACATCACCTTGGAAATGATCATGAAATAAATCAGATTTTTGTAAAAGAAAACTTCAATAAAAGTTAAAATCTAACAACAGAATAAAAAGGCAACCAACTGAATGGGAGATGATAATTGCAAACAACAACCCCAACAAGGGATTATTATCCAAAATACATAAACTCATACAACTCAACACCAAACAAACAATTAAAAAGTGGGCAGAGCACCTGAACAGACACCTCTTCCAAGAGCACATGCAAACAGTCAGCAGATATATGAAAAGATCTTCAACTTCACTAGCTATTAGGGAAATGCCCATAGAAACTACAATGAGATACCACCTCACACCTGTGAGAATGGCTACTATCAACAAGGCAGGTAATAACAAATGTTGGAGAGGTTGTGGGGACAAAGGAACCCTCACTCCCTGCTGGTGGGAATGTAAACTGATACAGCCATTATGGTGGCTCCTCAAAAAATTAAGAACAGAGTTACCATATGACCCAGCAATCCCTCTTCTGGGTATCTACCCCAAAAATTAAAACACACACATTTATTTGCAAAGATGTATGCACCCTTATGTTCATTGCAGCATTATTCAGTGACCACAACGTGAAGACAACCAAAGTGTCCTTCCATAGAGGACTGAATAAGGAGGTCACGGCACATGTATTCTATGGAATACTACTCAGCCATAGGAAATGATGAAATACTGCCATTTGCACCAAATGGATAGACCTTGAGAATATTATGCTGAGAAAAATAAGTCAGTCAGAAAAAGCTAAGAACTATATGATTTCACTCATATGTGGGATATAAAACTGAGACTCATAGACACAGACAACAGTGTGGTGTTTACCAGAGGGAAGTGGTTTAGTAAAGGGTGAAGGGGAACCAATATATGGTGACAGAATCTTATTTTAATTTGGGTGGTGGGCATAGAATGTACAAGTCATCTATCATAGAAATGTATACTGGAAACCTATATGATTCTATTGAACAATGTCACCCCAATAAATTTTTAAACAGTTGAAATCTAATCAAGCATACTTTTATGTTTGCTAATAATTTCCACTAATATCAAAATACATTTCTTTTCTATTTCCTGTATTGTATTCAGTATAAATTAATTGGGCTTTGAGAAACCTGCGGTAAAAAATAAATAAAACTAAGTATGTTCAAAGCTTAATCAATGTAACATATTTCATCAGGAAATATCTTTAAATTATATTCAGGAAGGGCTTTCCATTACCCACAAATTGGAAATTAATTCACCCAAAGATCCAGTCAACACATTATAATTGCCATTTCATATGTTCTTTTCATAACTGATTTTGCCCAAGTGAAATATATCAGATCATTTTCTCAACTTTACCATTTACCCAGGGTGTACATGTCAAAAAGTGTGGGTCACCCTAAATTTACACTGTGTCCCATAAACACCAGGTAGCATTTTTACTCCTATGGTTGTTCCTTCATCACAAACCGAAATAGAACCAACTGGTTTCATGAACCCAAAGGACACAACGAAATTTACCACTGAATGTGAAAAATAATAATAGAACTTCTATTCCCACTTCTTATCTCTATTTTTTTACATTCTCTAGTGTTCTTCATAGATTCACTGTATTACATTATACAAAAAATCTATATACCTGTGGTTTAGGCACATATTTATACTAACAGGGTAGATGATGTCAAGTCTGCAGAACATTACCATGGGAATTAAAAAGTATTTCCCTTTAATCAGAATGATGTCTCATTTTTCCTTTGATTACTGCAGCATTCAATAACTATTTATTTAACATGTAATATGTGCCGATAATATAATTTGAGGTATTGCAGATTAATTAGTGAAGATAAAACAACCAAAACAAGATTAAAACATCAAAAATCTCCAGCTTCCTGCAGTTTACAGGCTGGGCCTTAGTTGGAAAACTCTTAAAATGAAAATTGGAACTATTTGAAGACTTTCCTTCCTTCCCCACTGAAATATTAACTTTCACAGAGCAGGGACTTCAATGTTTAGGTGTCCTTGACCAGGAATCGAACCCGTTACACTCTGGTGCATGGGCCAATGCTCTAACCATTGAGCCATGCTTGCCAGGGCAAACATGCATTTTAATAGCAACAACCATTACTATCTGGACCATGATTTTCAAGTTCATCTTTTTACCTTATTTAGAAAATTAAAAAGAAACTATGCTTACGTTTAACTGCACAAAATGTAAACTCCATTTTGGTTATTGTCAATGCAAAATTGCTTTGGATGATGGAAATTCTATTGCATTGTTCTTTCCTAATTACTTAGAGTGCATTTAGTTTCTGTAATTACATAGTCAATTAAATAGGCAAAAGTTAGTGATTTGTTCCTGAGTCTTTAAGAATAATGTGCTTCCAATTACTAGGAAGGATTTTTGAGCTAAAAAGAGAAGAAACTGCCTCTTATTTAGCACTCTACTATGTGTCAGACCTCTCCTATATTTTTTCTCATTTTAACCTTACCAACCTGAAAATAAGACTTGTAATTCCCACGTCTTCGATAAAGAAGCTTGTTCTCTCAGCTCTGTAATGACTCTTAAGACCCCATCACCCCATCTATAACTCTACCTCACATCACAACAATCAAATTTGCAGTTAAGGAATTGAATTTGACACAAGTGACTATGACTTTCAGCCACTTTATTTCACTTTAAAACACACTCTCTATATTCATTTTGAATTGCTGCATGCGACAGACCCTCCTCCATCGTTAATTGAAAAGACGGGTCTGAAAGATTGCTTATTTCCTGTGTCTGAGGAAGCGAAGTACTCACCAGTGATTTCAGGACGTTTCATTAAATCTATGTCTTGTAAAGTTAACATTCGGCTATTTCTGTGTCCTTCCCAGAAATATTACAAACTGATCACCATGGCTGCCTAGTCAGAACCTGAGTTTCCATTCACATCCACTCTGCCTCCTTTCCTTCTGAGTTACACGTCACTGGTCACACACCTTACTGTGTGCAAGTGGAAAAGGGTGTCAGGCAGTGCTGAGACCAAACCCATCGGACTAGATCCATAGTAATGCAGGCTTGCTATACGATTTCATTTGTATAACATGTATATTTAGTTTTACCCACCTTGATTTACTTAAACAATGTATGCAAGCATTGTATAAACTTGTAGCCTGCAGGCATGCCTCGTTTATTTGGCCTGTGTTAGCCTTTCAGTTTGACAAGCGTGACCACATTCAAATAACTAATTTGTTCATGTGGAGGCAAAGAGAAATAGACCAATAACAGAATACAAGCAGGTTAGTAAGCAATGCAGGGTAAATATGAAATTTAAAGATCACTACATTGTTACACAAATGTATATAACTATTTAAACTGAACTGCAAAGGAGAACTTTTAAACTACATGTTAATTTCTTTTTCTTTAAATTTTTTTTTAATATGTCTTTATTGATTTTTAGAGAAAGAGAGGGAAACATCAATGAGAGAGAAGCATGGATTGGCTTCCCCACCCCTCTCCCCACAGGGACTGAGCCTGCAACCCAGGCATGTGCCCTGACCAGGAATTGAACCAGCTGCCTCTCTGTGCCTGGGACTAGGCTCCACCAACTAACCCACACCAGCCAGCCAGCCAGGGCATACATTTAATTTCTTAAAAAGTTGCTTTTTTTCTATTCAACTTTTTGTCTAATGAAAGATATTTGATTACACATGTATAATGTCTAAATCACACATTAATTGAAAATCAGAAATGCAAAATTGGATGTCTGAGTAACCATGTGGCATGCATACATTGGAAGATTAGATAATTCAACAAATAAAACTATTTATAAATTAAATGTTATTTATTGTGAGGAAAAAATGAAATACCAAAAGCCTACTTGCATAGCAATATTATTTTTCTTAACTTTCTCTTACTAAAACACCTTTGGCTACACAAGAAGAATCAATCATTTGAAACTTTTATCCCAATGTTTGTTTGTGTTACATATTACCACCTCCAGGGAGCCCCTGTTAATTCCCACAAGTAAAATAATCAGCAATCCTTTGTTCAACCAAATATTTCACAACCCCAGCCAGAGTGCCGGGCACATGTTGTCAGTCTTTGCTTAACTGTCTCCTTTCCCCTTTGAAGGAAGAGCTTTCTAAGGAAAGGACAAGGTCCGTGCAGCAGGAGAAACCCAGCACCAATTGCGTTGCTCTATAAGTGAGAGGAAGAGATATGCTTCAGTACACATTACAGCTGCAACACATGTGTGGTAACATGAAATTAAAGAGCTTGGTAGACTTCTCTGGCAATATATGACCTGGCATACGAACTAAGGTACGAGAGTGGTGTCAGTGCACCCCTATATGAAAAAGCACCCAGTGGATTGTCCGTGCTGCTAGAAGTCAGCCAGCCCACATACAAGTGCCACATTTGTAATGCTTGACTCATTTTTCTTGTCATGGCAATTCTGATGGTAATTTGAAGTATTGCTAGGGTGACACTGTTTTGAATTGGCTTCATGACCCCAAGAATGAAGAGGAGTTTACCTCTTTATTAAAAGCTCAACTTCCAGTGGCTCCAGGCTTTCCTCCTGGTTGGTTATCACACATTCTATTGATTTTTCTGAAATATTCATCTTTACATATTTTGAAAAATAACTGGAGGGTATGTTCAAATGCCCAACAAATTCAATAACAATGAATTGTTAACCTAAAATAAATACCATTAATATTAAGGAAAAATTGTAGTCATCATCACTGTATATTCAGATATTTGTTGAGATAGTAAAAACTCTCACTGGAAGCTGCCCTTTTAATTCACACACACACACACACACACACACACACACACACAGCAAGTAGGTCAGGATGGTTCTAGGAACAGCTACAGTCTTTTTTGTTGGTAACAAAAAAATCATTGACAGTTAAGTCCTAACGAGGAATCCGGTTTTCCAGTGTAGTCCCTGGATTCCACCCTTTCCTTATAGCATGCCGGGTTCACTCTCAGAAAATCCTGCTGTCCTTTCCTTTGATGAGGGATTAATCAATTTCACCCATAGTGCCCACCTGCCTTTGTCCATAGCAAACCTCTTTTCACATGTTTTAACCATAATTAGAGAAGGAGTAAAGAGCCTTTATTGACTGGGGGAGCTGCAAGCCGCTCCACAGGAGTTAATAAATCCAGATGTGGACATAGGAAAAATGTGCTGCCCAGTTGCATTAACTTTAACACGATCCTTCATTTAATTCTATTATATGACACCTACCTCAACACACCAACAACAGAACTTCATCTCTGTGCTCAGCCAAAACATTCCACTCAATGCACAGCGTGTGTGTGTGTGTGTGTGTGTGTGTGTGTGTGCATTCTTGGTGGTGCATACCTACCCACCAACACACTACAGTGTCTCATTTTTATGTAAACTAGATTTTTCCCCATTTTTTGAATAGTAGTATCACTTTCTGAAAGGAAAAATAAATGAGGGTAACACTGTTTAAATGTGGTATCTCCTTCAAGTTTTCATGAAACACATGCTGAAGCACCCATAGGGTGGGGGCCAAATCCTGATGAAGCCAACGCCCAGGAAGGAGGTGTGAGTATCTGTTGGAATAAAAGAGATCTTAGTATGTTGGGATTTTACCAAAGTTCCATGAAATTCCCCTGGGGGCAGTGTATCTGAGGTTAACACAATACTTAGCAGAGCGGGGAAGGTGGTGAATCCTCTGGAAGGGAGCAGCGTCAAGTGCAATATCATTCTGGATTTATGGGCTTTTAAAGATTCGCCAAGTGGGAATCCCTTGCAGGAGAGTTTGGCAGTTTTATTCTCTTTTACTGCAGATTTTACGGTTTGTCTGAGAAGGATTCTGCTGTATTAGGGAAACCAGAACAACCTCTGAAACCTTCCAGCAAGCAAAAGGCTTGGTGAAGAGAGACCTTATACCAATGACAATGGCATATGAGAAGGTCTTTCGGTGTCCATGTTGATTACTTATATAATTTTTCACAGTACTGTTGATCTTCTGGTACTCCCAGTGCCAATACAAGCAGAGGTTTTAAAAAAGACCCTTTGGGACATTGATCCGGAAAGATGGCTACCAGCAGGAAAGTAGGGAGGGAAAGTGTGTGAGAGTGAGGGAGCTATGGAGGAGTGTGTGGACGTGTGTGTGTGTGTGTGTGTGTGTGTGTGTGTGTGTGTGTGAGAGAGAGAGAGAGAGAGAGAGAGAGAGAGAGAGAGAAATAGGGACAGTTAGATCCTGCAGGTCTTTCAAGGGGCTGCCAATCCGGGCAGTCTTAGACAGCAAAACCCCACTGCTGCTGCAAACACTCCAAGAAGGATACCAGCGGCGCAGAGACCACACCATCTTGAAGAACAGAACTGCTTGAGACTAGGATCTTAGCCTCACCACCACCCAGTCTGGTCCCGGTAGCAAACCAGAACCCTACAGCTACTCTGGTAGAAGACCTGCGACCACAGCTGCAGACCCAGGGACACCAAGACTCCAGGCACCCAGGCCGAAGATTTCTGTGAGTCACAAAGCCAATCCCACTCCCCACAACCCCCGCAGCAGAGGCATAGGAACTGCCAGACCCGGGCTGCACAATAGGGCTTTCTGCACACACTCAGCAGCAGCAGCTCTGCCTGACTTTGAGCCTTGGTGTTGGACACCGGAAGTTTGTTTCCCGTGACCAGGCTCCAGGGGCGGGGAGACTGTGTTGAATTTGAACCTAGGTGCGCATCCTTGGGGAGACTGTTTTCTGCAACCAGGTCCTGTCCCAACAGGGGGAAACAGCGCTGAATGTGGGCCTGGGGGTACAGACCCAGGGAATTTGTTTCCCAAGACTAGACCCTGCACCCTAGCAGAGAGGCTGCGCTGAATTTGAACCTGAACATGCGAACTCAGGGAGTTTGTTCCCTGCGACCAGACCCCGTTCCCACACAGGAGGACAGCACTGAATTTGAACCTGGGTGCATGGACACGGGGAGTCTGCTTCCTGCAGTTCACACCCGCGTGACCAGACCCCACACCCACACTGAGCGGCAGTGCCACCTGACTTTGATTCAGGGCAAGCACACACAGAAGGCTTTTTTCCGCAGGGAAGGAGTGGACCTCCTGCCAACACAGTGCAACTGTGCAAGCCGGTCTCCCAAGCAGATTGGGGACCCTGAATCTTCACCCAAGAGGCAGCAATGAGCACCTGTGACTAGACTCTGTTTCTCATTGCTTGCATCTGGGATCCCTGATTCCCAGTACATTCACACTAAGAGCCAGCGACTGCAATTCTTGGCACATGCGCACATAGGGACCCTGATTCTCTGTGTGAGGTAGCACTAAGCAACAGAGAGTCTGATACTCGATTCTCAGCAGGACACAGGGAGCCTCTGACTCCTAACACGCACTAGGAGACTTTGATTTTTGGCACACCCCAGCAGGTTCTCTGCTTCAACGTGGTGCAGGCAGGGTTCTTGATTCTAGGTGCGCACACGAGGCCACACTAAGCGCCTGAGACTCTGACCCAGGGAAAACGTGGCTCCCTCCAACCCACAGCAGCCGCACATCTTGATGTCAGAGCTCTTCAGTGACACTTGGGGGTACAAAACTCCCACTGCACACGGCCCAGGCCCCTGCAACTTGACATTTGAACCTTCTGGTGATAGTCAGAATGGGGAGACAATGTAACAATCCCCAGAGGAAAGAAAAGGAGGATCGCCAAGAAAGGAAATAAGTGAAATACAAGCATGTAACATGACAGAAAAAGAATTCAGAGTAATGGTCCTACAGTTCATACACTGGATGGACGATAAAATCAACAACCTATGCAAAAATCAGGAATAAATGAAAAATGTTATAGTTACAATCAGAAACACCATGGAAGGCTTCAACAGTAGACAGGAAGAAGCAGAGTACGGAATTAATGAGTTAGAAGATAAAGTACAGAAACAAGCCCAATCTGAACAGCAACTAGGGAAAAAAATTAAAAAGCGCAAGGAGAGTCTAAAAGAGCTTTGGGACAATGCAAAATGAAATAAAATATGTATAATAGGGCTGCCAGAAGGACAAGAAGAGAAGCAAAGATTAGAAAATTTATTTGAAGAAATAACAACAGAAAACTTCCCTAATATGGGGAAGAAAAAGGTTACACAAATACTGAGAGTCCCATGCAAGGTGAATCCCAAAAGAACCACACCAAGACATGCCAAAATTACAATGGCAAATGTTAACAACAAAGAGAGAATCTTAAAGGCTGCAAGAGAGAGACAGAGAGTTAGCTACAAAAGATGCCCCATCAGATTATCAAATGATTTCTCAACAGAAATACATCAAGCTAGAAGGGAATGGAAGGAGATATACAAAGTGATGCGAAGCAAGGGACTGAATCCAAGAATATTCTATCCAGCAAGACTATCAATCAAAATTGAAGGGGAAATCAGGATCTTCGCAGACAAAAAAGAGGCTAAGGGAATTTATCACTACCAAGCCAGCAATGCAAAAAATGCTAAAGGAATGCTGTATAAAGAAGAAATAAAAAGGTAAGAAGGAACACAGGATAAAAAAAATGGCTACAAACAAGTACCTTTCAATAATAATTTTAAAGTAAACAGACTAAATGCTCCAATCAAAAGACATCGAGTGGCTGAATGAATAAAAAAAACATGACCCATATGTATGCTGTCTACAAGAGACCCACATCAGAACAAGGGACTCACACAGACTGAAAGTGAAGGGATGGAAAAATATATTTCAGGCAAATGGAAATGAAAAAAAAAACTGGGGTAGCAATACTTATATAGGACAAAATATACATCAAAGTGAAGGCCATAACAAGAGATAAGGAAGGCCACTTCATAATACTGAAGGGATTGATACAACAAGAGGATATAACCCTGATAAACATATGTGCACCCAATGCAGGAGCACCCAAATACATAAAAAAAAACTCCTGGAAGATACAATCATAGTAGGAAACTTTAATACACTACTGACATCACTGGATAAATACTCTAGACAAAAAAATCAACAAAGAAACAGCAATCCTAAATGACTCACTAGATCAGATGGACTTAGTTGACATCTTCACAACATTTCACACCAAAGCTCTGGAATATACGTTCTTCTCAAGTGCACAAGGGACATTTTCAAAAATAGACCACATATTGGGTCACAAGCAAAGTCACCCCAAATTCAAGAAGATTGAAATCATAGCAACCATCTTCTCAGGCCACAATGGCATAATAGTGGAAATAAACTACAATAAAAACAATCCAAAACACTCAAACACTTGGAAGCTGAATATCATGTTACTAAATATTTATTGGGTTACCAATGAGATCAAAGAAGAAATTAAAAACATCCTGGAAATTAATGACAATGAAAACACAACAATCCAAAACCTATGGGACACAATGAAAGCAGTCCTGAGAGGGAAGTTTATAGCTCTACAGGCCTACCTCAAAAAAACAAGAAAAAATGGCAGTAAATCATCTAACTCTACAACTCAAAGAATTAGAGAGAGAGCAAAAAGAAAAGCCCAGAGTGAGCAGAAGGAAGGAGATAATAAAGATTGGAGTAGAAATAAATGACATAGAGACCAAAAGAAACAAACAAAAAATGAAACCAAGAGCTGGTTTTTTGAAAGGACAAAAAAAATTGATGAACCTCTAGCCAGGCTCGCCAAGAAGAAGAGAGAGAGAGGACACAAAGAAATAAAATCAGAAATGATAGAGGTGAAATAACAACAGACACCATAGAAATTCAAAAAAATGTTAAAAAAAAATACTATGGACAGCTCTACTCCAACAAACTAGACAACCTGGAGGAAATGGACATATTCCTAGAAAAATACAAAATTCCAAAACTCAATCAGGAATAATCTAAAAATCTCAATAGGTCAATACCTATGGAAGAAATTGAAGCAGTCATCAAAAAGCTTCCAGCAAACAAAAGCCCGGGGCCAGATGGCTTCACAGGGGAGTTTTCAAGGGAGAACTAAAACCTATCCTCCTCAGGCTATTCCAAAAAATTCAAGAGGAAGGAACACTTATAAGCTCATTCTATGAAGCCAGCATTACCCTAATACCAAAACCAGATAAAGACAACACAATGAAAGAGCATTACAGGCAAACATCCCTCAAGAACATAAATGCCAAAATCCTCAACAAAATCTTAGCAAATCGGATCCAGCAGTACATCAGAAAGATCATACACCAGTGATGGCGAACCTATGACACATGTGTCAGAGGTGACACGCAAACTCATTTTTTTGGTTGATTTTTCTTTGTTAAATTACATTTAAATATATAAAATAAATATCAAAAATATAAATCTTTGTTTTACTATGGTTGCAAATATCAAAAAATGTCTTTATGTGACACAGCACCAGAAGTTAAGTTAGGGTTTTTAAAAATGCTGACACGCTGAGCTCAAAAGCTTCACCATCAATATCATGCACCATGACCACGTAGGATTTACCCCAGGGATACAAGGTTGGTACCATATCCGCAAATCAATAAACATGATACATCACATAAATAAATTGAGAGAAAAAAAAACATAGTCATATCAATTGATGCAGAAAAAGCATTTGACAAAATCCAACCCACATTTTTGATAAAAACTCTCAGCAAGGTAGGAATAGAAGGATCATACCTCAACATAATAAAAGCCTATATGACAGATTCACAGCCAACTTCATACCCAATGGGCAAAAACTAAAACCATTTCCCCTAAGAACAGGAACAAGACAGGGATGCTCACTCTCACCACTCCTGTTCGACATAGTACTGGAAGTATTAGCCATTGCAATTAGACAATAAGAAGAAGTAACAGGCATCCAAACTGGAAAAGAAAAAATAAAACTGTCCTTATTCACAGATGACACGATATTTTTTAATATATTTTTTATTGCTTAAATTATTACAAAGAGTATTACATATTTCTCCTTTTTTCCCCCCGCCCTTGACAATCCCCTGGCCTCCCCTACCCCCCAGTGCCTTATGACCATTGGTTATGCTTATATGCATGCATATAAGTCCTTTGGTTGATCTCTTACACACCCCCTGCCCCCCCACCCTCCCCAGCCTTCCTGCTGTAGTTTGACAGTCTGTTCGAGGCAATTCTGCCTCTGTATCAATTATTGTTCAAAAGTTTAAAATGGTCTCTAGAAACCGGTTTGGCTCAGTGGATAGAGCGTCGGCCTGCGGACTGAAGGGTCCCGGGTTCGATTCCGGTCAAGGGCATGTACCTGGGTTGCGGGCACATCCCCAGTGGGGGATGTGCAGGAGGCGGCTGATCGATGTTTCTGACTCTCTGTCTCTCTCCCTTCCTCTCTGTAAAATGGTCTCTAATATCCATGAATGAGTGAGATCATGTGGTATTTTTCCTTCATTGACTGGCTTATTTCACTTAGCATAATGCTCTCCAGTTCCATCCATGCTGTTGCAAATGGTAAGAGTTGCTTCTTTTTTACAGCAGCATAGTATTCCATCGTGTAGATGTACCACAGTTTTCTAATCCATTCATCTACTGATGGGCACTTAGGCTGTTTCCAAATCTTAGCTATGGTGAATTGTGCTGCTATGAACATAGGGGTGCATATATCCTTTCTGATTGGTGTTTTTGGTTTCTTGGGATATATTCCTAGAAGTGGGATCACTGGGTCAAATGGGAGTTCCATTTCCAGTTTTTTGAGGAAACTCCATACTGTCTTCCATAGTGGCTGCACCAGTCTGCATTCCCACCAGCAGTGCACAAGTGTTCCTTTTTCTCCACATCCTCTCCAGCACTTGTCGTTTGTTGATTTGTTGATGGTAGCCATTCTGACAGGTGTGAGATGGTACCTCATTGTTGTTTTGATTTGCATCTCTTGGATGATTAGCGACTTTGAGCATGTCTCTTGGCTTTCTGAATGTCCTCTTTTAATAGGTGTCTATTTAGGTCCTTTGCTCATTTTTTGATTGGATTGTTTATCTTCCTTTTGTTAACTTGTATGAGTTCCCTATGAATGTTGGAGATTAGGCCCTTATCAGATATAATGTTGGCAAATATGTTCTCCCATGTAGTGGGCTTTCTTGTTGTTTTGTTGATGGTTTCTTTTGCTGTGCAGAAACTTTTTATTTTGATGTAGTCCCATTTGTTTATTTTCTCTTTAGTTACCAATGCCCTAGGATCTGTATCAGGGAAAAAATTGCTTCGGCATATGTCTGAGATTTTGTTGCCTTTGGATTCTTCTAGTATTGTTATGGTTTCCCATCATGTATTTAAGTCCTTTATCCATTTTGAGTTTATTTTTGTGTATGGTGTAAGTTGGTGGTCTAGTTTCATTTTCTTGCATGTATCTGTCCAATTTTCCCAACACCATTTATTGAAGAGACTTTCTTGACTCCATTGTATGTTCTTGCCTCCTTTGTCAAATATTAATTGAGCATATTGGTTCGGGCTGATTTCTGGGCTCTCTATTCTATTCCATTGATCTATATGTCTGTTCTTGTGCCAGTACCAGGCAGTTTTGAGAACAGTGGCTTTGTAATACAGCTTGATATCTGGTATTGAGATCCCACCTACTTTGTTCTTTCTCAGGATCGCTGCAGCTATTCGGGGTCGTTTTTTATTCCAGATGAATTTTTGGAGAGTTCGTTCTAGGTCTGTGAAATATGCCATTGGTATTTTAATGGGAAGTGCGTTGAATTTATAGATTGCTTTGGGCAGTATGGACATTTTAATGATGTTGATTCTACCAATCCATGAACACAGTATGTTCTTCCATCTGTTTATGTCTTCCTCTATCTCTTTTTTCAACGTCCTGTAGTTTTCTGAGTAGAGGTCTTCTACCTCTTTAGTTAAGTTTATTCCTAGGTAGCTTAATTTTTTTGTTGCGATGGTAAATGGGATTGCTTTTTTAGTCTCTCTTTCTGCAAGTTCACTATTGGTGTATAGAAATGCCATAGATTTCTTGGCATTAATTCTGTATCCTGCTACATTGCCGAATTCTTTTATTAAGTCTAATAGTTTTTTGATGGAGTCTTTAGGGTTTTTTAAGTATAATATCATGTCATCTGCAAATGAGGACAGTTTTACTTCTTCTTTTCAAATTTGGATGCCTTTTATTTCTTCTTCTTCTCTAATTGCAATGGCTAATACTTCCAGTACTATGTCGAACAGGAGTGGTGAGAGTGGACATCCCTGTCTTGTTCCTGTTCTTAGGGGAAATGGTGTTAGTTTATGTCTATTGAGTATGATGTTGGCTGTGGGTTTGTCATATATGGCTTTTATTATGTTGAGGTATGATCCTTCTATTCCCACCTTGCTGAGAGTTTTTATCAAAAATGAGTGTTGAATTTTGTCAAACGCTTTTTCTGCATCAATTGATATGACCATGTGGTTTTTTTCCTTCAATTTGTTTATGTGATGTATCACGTTTATTGATTTGCGGATATTGTACCATCCTTGCATCCCTGGGATAAATCCTACTTGGTCATGGTGTATGATCTTTCTGATGTACTGCTGGATCTGATTTGCTAAGATTTTGTTGAGGATTTTGGCATCTATGTTCATGAGGGATATTGGCCTGTAATTCTCTTTCCTTGTGTTGTCTTTACCTGGTTTTGGTATTAGGGTGATGCTGGCTTCATAGAATGAGCTTGGAAGTGTTCCTTCCTCTTGGATTTTTTGTAGTAGTCTGAGGAGGATAGGTTTTAGTTCTTCCTTGAATGTTTGGTAAAACTCCCCTGTGAAGCCATCTGGTCCTGGGCTTTTGTTTGCTGGGAGCTTTTTGATGACTGCTTCAATTTCTTCCATAGTTATTGGCCTGTTGAGATTTTTAGATTCTTCCTGATTAAGTTTTGGAATGTTGTATTTTTCTAGAAATATGTCCATTTCTTCCAGGTTGTCTAGTTTGTTGGAGTAGAGTTGTTCATAGTATTTTTTAACAATCATTTGTATTTCTGTGTGGTCTGTTGTTATTTCGCCTCTATCATTTTCTGATTTTGTTTATTTTGGTCCTCTCTCTTTGCTTCTTGGTGAGCCTGGCTAGAGGTTTGTCAATCTTGTTTATCCTTTCAAAAAACCAGCTCTTGGTTTCATTGATTTTCTGTATTGTTTTTTTTGGTCTCTATGTCATTTATTTCTGCTCTAATCTTTATTATCTCCTTCCTTCTGCTCACTCTGGGCTTTTCTTGTTGCTGTCTTTCCAATTCTTTGAGCTGTAGATTTAGATGATTTACTACCATTTTTTCTTGTTTGTTGCGGTAGGCCTGTAGAGCTACAAACTTCCCTCTCAGGACTGCTTTCATTGTGTCCCAAAGGTTTTGGATTGTTGTCTTTTCATTGTCATTAGTTTCCAGGATGTTTTTAATTTCTTCTTTGATCTCATTGGTAACCCAATCAATATTTAGTAACATGCTATTCAGCTTCCAAGTGTTTGAGTATTTTGGGTTGTTTTTATTGTAGTTTATTTCTAATATTATGCCCTTGTGGTCTGAGAAGATGCTTGGTATGATTTCAATCTTCTTGAATTTGGGGAGACTTTGTTCGTGACCCAATATGTGGTCTATTTTTGAATATGTCCCATGAGCACTTGAGAAGAACGTATATTTTGTGGCTTTGAGGTGCAGTGTTCTGAAGTAGTTAATTAAGTCCATCTGATCTAGTGAGTCATTTAGGATTGCTGTTTCTTTTTTTTTATATATATTTTATTGATTTTTCACAGAGAGGAAGGGAGAGGGATAGAGAGTTAGAAACATTGATGAAAGAGAAACATCGATCAGCTGCCTCCTGCACACCCCCCACTGGGGAGGTGCCCGCAACCAAGGTACATGCCCTTGACCGGAATCGAACCTGGGACCCTTCAGTCCGCAGGCCGACGCTCTATCCACTGAGCCAAACCGGTTTCGGCAGATTGCTGTTTCTTTGCTGAGTTTTTGTCTAGCGGATTTATCCAGTGATGTCAGTGGTGTATTAAAGTCCCCTACTATGATTGTATTGTTGTCGATATCTCCCCTGATATCTTCCAGGAGTTTTCTTATGTATGTGGGTGCTCTTGCATTGGGTGCATATATGTTTATCAGGGTTATATCCTCTTGTTGTATTGATCCCTTTAGTATTATGAAGTGGCCTTCCTTATCTCTTGTTATGGCCTTCACTTTGAGGTCTATTTTGTCGGATATAAGTATTGCTACCCCAGCTTTTTTTTCATTTCCATTTGCCTGAAAGATATTTTTCCATCCCTTCACTTTCAGTCTGTGTGAGTCCCTTCTAATGAGGTGGGTCTCTTGTAGACAGCAAATGTATGGGTCATGTTTTTTTATCCATTCAGCCACTCGATGTCTTTTGATTAGACCATTTAGTCCATTTACATTTAAAGTTATTATTGAAAGGTACTTGTTTGTAGCCATTTCTATTTTTGTGTGGCTGTTTTCTTTCTGGGCTTTTTATTTCTTCTATTTACACCAGTCCCTTTAGCATTTCTTGCATTGCTGGCTTGGTGGTGATGAACTCCCTTAGCCTTTTTTTGTCTGTGAAGCTTCTTATTTCCCCTTCAATTTTGAATGATAGCCTTGCGGGATAGAGTATTCTTGGATTCAGTCCTTTGCTTTGCATCACTTTATAAATTTCTGTCCATTCTTTTCTGGCCTGATGTGTTTCTGTCGAGAAATTGTTTGATAATCTGATGGGGGATCCTTTGTAGGTAACTCTCTGTTTCTCTCTTGCAGCCTTTAAGATTCTCTCTTTGTCTTGTACATTTGCCATTGTTATTATGACATGTCTTGGTGTGGGTCTTTTGGGGTTCATCTTGCCTGGGACTCTCTGTACTTGTGTAACTTTTTTCTTCCCCATATCTGGGAAGTTTTCTGTCATTATTTCTTCAAATAGATTTTCTAATCCTTGCTGCTCTTCTTGTCCTTCTTGCAGCCCTATTATGCGTATGTTACTTCGTTTCATGTTGTCCTGAAGCTCCCTTAGGCTCTACTCCTGTTTTTTAATTTTTTTCTCCAGTTGCTGTTCAGATTGAGCTTGTTTCTCTGCCTTATCTTCTAACTCACTAATTCGGTCCTCTGCTTCTTCTAGTCTGCTGTTGAAACTTTCCATGGTGTTTTTGATTGTAGCTATATCACTTTTCATTTCTTCCTGATTCTTGCATAGGTTGTTGATTTTCTCATCCATCCGGTGAATGAATTGTACAACCATTATTCTGAATTCTTTTTCTGTCATGTTGCACGCTTCAACTTCATTAATTTCCTTTCTTGGTGATTCCTCATTATCTTTCCTCTGGGTGTTGTGACGTCTCTTCATTCTGATTATCTCCTGATGGTTCAAAGGTCGAGTTGCGTGGGCCTGGGCCATGTGCAGTGGGAGTCTCCCACCATCCTAGTGTCACTGAAGAGCTCTGACACTAAGATGTGTGGTTGTTGTTGGTTGGTGGGAACCAGGCTCGCTCTGTGTCTGTTGCCAGCGCTCAATGTGGCCTTGTATGTGCCCTTAGAATCAGGGACCTGCCTGCACAGTGTTGAAAACCAGAGCCCCCTAGCTTGCGCCAGGAGTCAGAGTTCCCCAAGAGTCCAGTATCAGAGTCTCTGTTGCTTCGCGCGACCTCGCCTTGAGAATCAGGGTCCCTGTGTGCCCTTGCACCAGGAATTGGATTCACTGGCTCTTAGTATGAATGCACAGGGAATCAGGATCTCAGGCGCAGGTGATAAGAAACACAGTCAAGTCACTGGTGCTTGGTGCTGCCTCCTGCTCCGAGAAACGGTGTCCCTGGGCCTGTGCTAGGAGGACAAATTCCCGTTCACACGATTGCTCCCAGCCCAGGGCTCCGAAGCCCACAGTGCGCGTAGGATCAGTTCCAAGGTGCTCATGCACTTCCAGGCCAAAGTTCCTGCAGCGCTGAGGCCCTGGCAAGGGGTAGGTCTATCAGTTAGTTACTCTGGTGCTGCCCGCGAGCCTGGGGGAAGGGGGGATGGGCTCTGTTACTCACGGATCTGCCACAGGGATTTCTGAACTTTTGGTGTCCGAAGGTCTGTAGCTGTGGTCGCAGGTCTCTGTCCCCAGTGGCTGCAGGGTCCTGGTATGCTTCTGAGATCAGACTGGGTGGTGCTGAGGCCAGGATCCTAGTCTCAAGCAGCTCTGTTTCCCAAGATGGCGTGGTTGCTGTGCCCGTGCTGGTCGCCCAGGAGTGTCCGCACCAGGAGCGGGACTCCGCTGCCTAAGACTGCCCAGTTTAGCAGCTCCTTAGAAGACCTGCAGAGTCTAACTGTCCCTAGCTCATACACACACACCACACACATCCACACACTCCTCTATCACTTCCTTGCACTCTCACACTCTCTCCCTCCCTACCTTCCTGCTGGTCGCCATTTTTCAGAGCCAGATGACACGATATTGTACATAAAAAACATAAAGACACCATGAAAAAGCTATTAGACTTAATAAATGAATTCAGCAATGTAGCAGGATACAAAATTAATGCTAAGAAATCTATTGCATTCCTATACACCAATAGTGAACTTACAGAGAGACTAAAAAGCAATCCCATTTACCATCACACTAAAAAAAATTAAGATACCTAGGAATAAACTTAACTAAAGAGGTAAAAGATCTAAACGCGGAAAACTACAGGACACTGAAAAAAGATATAGTGGAAGACATAAACAGATAGAAGAAGATACCATGTTCATGGATTGGTAAAATCAACATCATTAAAATGTCCATACTACCCAATGCAATCTATAAATTCAATGCATTTCCCGTTAAAATACCAACGGCATATTTCACAGACCTAGAATGAACTTTCCAAAAATTCATCTGGAATAAACACAGACCCCGAATACCTGCAGTGATCCTGAGAAAGAAGAACAAAGAAGGTGGGATCTCAATTCAGATATCAAGCTGTATTACAAAGCCACTGTTCTCAAAACTGCCTGGTACTGGCAAAAGAACAGGCATATAGATCAATGGAATAGAATAGAGAACCCGGAAATAGACCTGAACCAATATGCTCATTTAATTTTTGACAAAGAAGGCAAGAACATATAATGGAGTAAAGACAGTCTCTTCGAAAATGGTGTTGGGAAAATTAAACAGATACATGCAAAAAAATGAAACTAGACCACCAACATATACCATACAAAAAATAAACAAAATGGATAAAGGACTTAAATGTAAGACTGGAAACCATAAAAATACTAGAGGAATCCAAAGGCAACAAAATCTCAGACATATGCCAAAGCAATTTCTTCACCAATACAGCTCCTAGGGCACTTGAAACAAGAGAAAATGAACAAATGGGACTACATCAAAATAAAAAGCTTCTGCACAGCAAAAGAAACCATCAACACAACAAGAAAGCCCACTGCACGAGAGAATATATTTGCCAATGTTATCACCAATAAGGGTTTAATCTCCAACATTTATAGGGAACTCATAAAACTTAACAAAAGGAAGATAAACAATCCAATCAAAAATGGGCAAAGGACCTAAATATACACTTTTCAAAAGAGGACATTTAGAAAGCCAAGAGACATATGAAAACATGATTAAAGTCACCAATCATCCCAGAGATGCAAATCAAAACAACAATGAGGTACCATCTCACACCTGTCAGAATGGCAATCATCAACAAATCAGCAAACCACAGGTGCTGGTGAGGATGCGGAGAAAAAGGAACCCTCGTGCACTGCTGGTGGGAATACAAACTGGTGCAGACACTATTGAAGAGACTATGAAGTTTCCTCAAAAAGTTAAAAATGGAACTCCCATTTGACCCAGTGATCCCACTTCTAGGAATATATCCCAAGAAACCAAAAACACCAATCAGAAAGGATATATGCACCCCTATGTTCATAGAAGCGTAATTCACCATAGCTAAGATTTGGAAAAGCCTAAGTGCCCATCAGCAGATGAGTGGAGTAGAAAACCATGATACATGTACGCAATGGAATACTATGCTTCTGTAAAAAAGAAGAAATTCTTACCATTTGCAACAGCATGGATGGAACTGGAGAGCATTATGCTAAATGAAATAAGACAGTCAATGAAAGAAAAATACCACATGATCTCACTTATTTATGGATGAAGACCATTATAAACTGATGAACAAAAAAACATACAGAGGCAGAGTAGGATTGAACAGACTGTCAAACTACAGTGGGAAGGCCGGGGAGGGTTGGGGGGATAGTTGGTAAGAGATCAACCAAAGGGCTTGTATGCATGCATATAAGCATAACCAATGGACACAAAAACTGGGGAGTAGGGGACACCAGGGGAATATCAAGGGGGGGGACATTTGTAATACTCTCTGTAATAATTTAAGCAATAAAACAAAATTTAAAAAAGACCTATACTTGAAAAAATATAAGAAAATGAAGAAAGAAATGGAAGAAGATACAAATATGAAATCCCCACTGATTTTTACAGGCAGTTATTATGCCACTGCCTCTTCCCAGGTCTGGTGCTCTGGAATGAGGAGCCCAGTGAGGGATTGAGACACCTCATTCCTCAGGGGCTACCTTTGCAACTGAAATATTCCCAAAGGTTCTCTACTGCCACACAAGGGTGTGGGGCCAGCCCTTTTCAGGTCTCTTTCCTACCACCCTGGGTTTGGCTTTGTCTCTAACCCTTGGTTATAAGGCTTATGTCCAACTAGTCTTCCTTTGATTGTTCAGGTTGCTTGTTCTATCATTTAGCTGTCATTCACCTTTGGTCCTGGGAGGAAATGTGTGTACCTTCCACCTACTCCTAGTCATCATGCATCCCCTACCATCTGTGTATCTTCTGTGGTGAGGTGACTGTCCAGGTCTCATGCCCATTTAAAATTTTTTTTTAATTTCCTGATTGTTGAGGATTAAGAGGTTTTTTTTGTTGTTTTATTTTTTTAATATATTTGCATACCGCTTTTTTGCCATGTCCTGTCTTGAAAACACTTTCCCAGAATCTGTGACTCCTATGCAAATCGGTGAGAAGACTCATGGCCATGAAAATGTCCTCCTCTGAACTTTCTACTGCTCCCCCATCATCAGAGACTTTAACATTTTAAAAACTAAATAACATACTTTACTCCATAGATAAGCAATACATGGATAACTTTGAACAATGACTTTAATATTATTAGAATTATCAAAATCATACATGCATTACACAAAAAAGTCAATTGAAGGAGTAGATAGATTTGCAAGTCCCAAACCAGAGATGACTTGACCATCACTTGTGGCCTGGTGTGTGTATGCACTTCTGCCTCTCTCATGTCTGTCATGGGCAGACTCACGTGCACATATGGGACAAAATATAATTTTGAAAGGCATATGGGTGTCAGAGGAGCCTAGTTTAAAGGAAACAAAGATCTCCTCATCTCAGGACCTCATGCTTTTTATTAACACAAATTGTCCTGAGGTGAGGCAGAAATATACGCTTCAAAGGGTCAGGGTTCCATATACAGAGTTCATTGTCATATTGGGGAGAATTAGCCTACAGCTGTTCTTGTGTTTAACCAGTAGGAGGCAATAACATGTAGATTAAGATGCCCTGAGCTGTCTGGCAGCAAACCATCAATTTAATGTATCCTATTCAGTTTTGGGGAAATGCCATCAGCCATTCCCAGATTCAGCCCTGCTGTCATGCTGGAATTGGCTTCCGGCATGTCTGCCTGTTGAAATCAGATGTAAGGGGTTTAGTGGGTGGGATGCTCCATGCAGACAGTTGCTCCATGTGTCTCATGTGAGAGGACCCCTGAAGTCTTCATCTGTTGACACGTGGAGACCCCTGCACCGAATTGAGCACCTGCTCAGCTTCCCTTGACCATGTGGACCAAGATTGGTGGTCCCATCCCATCTCCATGGATCTCAGTGCTATTTCCATTCCTGCCTATTTCATCAATGCTCTGACAGGGAGTCTCAAAAATACATATCTGAACAATTGGGCAACAGTTTCTGTGGGGCAACCTCCTAGGGGGAGCCCTGCCAGTGCAGGTGTGCCCCGTGGAACTTTGGCAGGTCCTGCACACTGTTCTCCCAGAGGAGGGGCTTTCCTCTTCCTCCCCAGGGCATCTGCTGGGGGCTCTGCTGACTCACATTGCCCTCGGGACTGGTCCCCACCAGCCAAGAAGCCTGATCGGGCTGGTGGGGCATCTCTGACATGTAGAGGCCTGTGCACTGCCTCTCATGTTGGAAGTGCATGTGTTTGCCCTTTGTCCCTTTAGGTAACACCAACCTTGGAGAGTTTTCTGCACCACAGGGCTGACACACCTGGGCCTAGCATTGTGTGGAATGCTCTTCAGCTTGTGGTTTGTCCCCCCAGGTTTTGGCATTTTTCTATTTGTTTTGGGCACAGGAAGAGGCAGCCATTGCCTGACTGGCTTCTGGCCCTGGGGTGACACTTAGCGCAGTGGTCTCTACCCTGAGATGATGCACATGGTTACTGAAAGGGCTTTCTTTCCTCCATCTAACCTCTAATCCATCTATGAATTCCCTTTTAATAGCAAAAATGTTATTTCAGATAAAAACAGATAAACATGTGAGCTGACACAAACAGCACTTATTGTGAGATTCCATTTCTAGGGAATAGGTAAGGTGCAGAGACAGGAATCAGATCAGGGCAAGAGGAGTGGGGAGTGAGTTCTGTGTTGCAGAGTCTCCTTTTGGGATGATGGGACATCCTGAAACTATACAGTGGTGATGCATACAGAGAATCATGACTAACCTTCATGCCCAGAAATTTAAAATATGAAAAATAACATTTAAAATATGAACAATTACCATTTAAAGTATATTTATTTATTATTACAATGTATTATATAATGGAATAATGAAAACTAAAGATAGAAATAAAAATAATAATAAAAGCAAGACCTCAAAAAAGAAAAATGAATACAGAACCCAAATCAAACAATCTAGAACAGTGCGAACACAGTGAAAAAACGGCCCTTGAGCTGGGCCCTCCACAGGCAGCTCCTTCTCCAAGGCCGGAATCTGCATGGGCTCCAGGGAGGGTTCTTCCTGCAGCGGTGGTGGGGCGTCAGGTGCATCTGGCGCCGGCCCTGTCTCCTCAGCTGAAGCTGGAACAGCTGCTGGAGGTGGTGAAAGCTCAGGAGGAGAACACACCTCCAGCTCTGCATGCTGTTTCTCAGGAGGAGCCACATCCACCTCCTGGGCCGGTGCTGGAGTGGGGAGAGGAAAGAAGATCACCCACGTGCCTGTATTTCCATCTGTCACCCAAAGACAGAGCAATGGGCACATTTCAGGACCCACCACAGGATGTGCTCCCCACCCGCAGTCCAACAGATTGGTGGTCTGAGGTCGGTCTTTGCTACTGGCCAGGGTCTGGAGGTTCTCTGGAAACAATCCCTCCCCAGAAACTCGCCTGCACACCCCCCATCCATTTGTTCCCTACACACCCCCCCCCCCGACCTCCTCACCGTTGGGCTCTGACTCCTTGGGCTCTGCCTCAATGGTCTCCATCTCCTCACTCCTGGTTTTGAAAATTGCCATCTTGGTGTTCTGACTGAGTGGCTTTGAGTTGAGAGGTTTGTGGAGCCTGGGCGGCTTCGGTGGAGAAGTCCTGCATCCACCCACCGGCCTTGGATCACCAGACTTCTCAGGGGCCACACACTCCTTAGGCCTCTCCTGGCCCCCGGTGGACTGGCCCACCGTCCAATCAAGAGGCCAGAGGTCTTCCTCCACCACCAGATGCTGCACATTGACCTGGGAGTAGCTCTGCAATGACAGTGACCAGCAGCTGGTCAGGAGGCCTCAAGCCTGGCCCCAGTCCCTGCTGCTGTTTCTGCCCCCTGGACTTTTTGGTCCCGGATCACACCCAGCCCTGTGTCTGCACAGACCTCCACCCAGGGGAAATGAGAGTCACCTCCAGGGCCCAGGATAGACCTCGGGCAGAGGGCGCCGCTCACACTCCATGTCCACCCAGCCAGCCTTGACCTGGGCTGCAAACATGACTGATCCTGACCCCCCAACCCAACCTGTTCCTATTCCAGGCAGGCCCTCCCCATGTGAACCCCCCTTCAACTGCCCCCCACTAACACAGACACACACACACACACACACACACACACACGGCGGGGACAGGGCTGCTCAGGTGGGATCAGAGTGGTGGCCTGGCCTGAAAACAACTCCCCTAAGCCTCTCTGTGTTACCTCTGTGTTACCGCCGCATCCCGCCGGGCAAAGGGCCACAGGCGTCGGCTGGGCTGGGCCCGGATCCAGTGGCGGGCACGTCTAAACACACTCTCATCGCTGCCTCTCTTGAGGCCTCGGCCTCGGCACACCGGGAGAAAACATGAAAACATGGTGTCCTCTCCACTGTCTCTGTCCGAGTGAGACGGGAAGGGGCAAGTATACGAATGTGGTGTATCGTTACAAGATACTGATGTGTCCCTGTGTCAGGAATTAGAGT
>NW_005871713.1:76534-82187 GCF_000147115.1 Myotis lucifugus | reverse complement strand
GCCTGCCCGGAATAAGAATAGGTTGGGTTGGGGGGTCAGGACCAGTCATGTTTGCAGCCCAGGTCAAGGCTGGCTGGGTGGACGTGGAGTGTGAGCGGCGCCCTCTGCCCGAGGTCTATCCTGGGCCCTGGAGGTGACTCTCATTTCCCCTGGATGTAGGTCTGTGCAGACACAGGGCTGGGTGTGATCCGGGAGCAGAAGGTCCAGGGGGCAGAAGCAGCAGCAGGGACTGGGGCCAGGCTTGAGGCCTCTTGACCTGCTGCTGGTCACTGTCATTGCAGAGCTACTCCCAGGTCAATGTGGAGCATCTGGTAGTGGAGGAAGACCCCTGGCCACTTGATTGGATGGTGGGCCAGTCCACCGGGGGCCAGGAGAGGCCTGAAGAGAGTGTGGCCACCGGGGGGTCTGGGGACCCAGGGCCCGTGGGTGGATGCAGGAGGACTCCACTACTGGAGCAGCCCAGGATCCGCAAACCTCGAACCTCAAAGCGGTTCAGTCCCAACACCTGGAAGGCAATATTTAACACCAGGAGGGAATACCTGGAGACCATCGAGGAAGAGCCCAATGAGGCAGAGTCCATGGGTGAGGAGGTGGGGGAGGGGTGTAGGGAAGAAATGGGTGGGGAGAGTGCGGGCAAGTTTCTGGGGAGGGATTGTTTCCAGAGAACCCCCAGAGCCTGGTCATAGCAAAGACTGGCCTCAGACCACATACTGTTGGACTGCGGGTGGGGAGCACTTTCTGTGGTGGGTCCTGAAATGTGCCCAGTGTTCTGTCTTTGGACGACAGATGGAAATACAGGCACGTGGGTGATCTTCTCCCCTCTCCCCACTGCAGCACCGGCCCAGGAGGTAGATATGGCCCCTCCTTTACCAGCTGATTCACAACATGAGGAGCAGGATGCAGAGCCGGAGGTGTGTCCTCCTCCTGAGCTTTCACCACCTCCAGCAGCCTCTCCTGCTACAGTTGTAGAGTCAGGGCCGGCCGCAGACAAAACTGAGTCCCCACCACCAATGGATGAAGAACCCTTCCTGGAGCCCATGGAGGTTCCTGCCTTGAAGGAGGAGCTGCCTGTGGAGGGCCCAGCTCAAGGACTGATTTTTGAATATGCTGGTCCTGTCCCAAGGGATAACCATGTTTCACCCTCACTCTTTGATTTCTATCTTTTAGCTTCTTATTTATTTATTTTATATGTTCTCAGTTGTGTGATTTGGGTTATCTTTTTACTTTTTTTATTTGTGGTCTTTCTTTCTTTATTTTATTAGTTGTGTTTTTAGTCTTCATAATTCCATTGTGTAATTCATTTTAAGTAATAAATACATGTAATTTAAATGGTTATTGTTCATATTTCCATGTTATTTTTCATATTTTAAATCCCTGTGCATGAAGGTTAGTCATGATGCTGTGTGAGCATCACCACTGCCTAGTTGCAGGATGTCCCATCATCCCAAAAGGAGACCCTGCAGAAACAGAACTCACTCCCCAATCCTACTGCCCCTGATCTGATTCCTATCTCTGCCTCTTACCTATTCCCTAGGAAAGGAATCTCACAATAAGTGCTATTTGTGTCAGCTCACATGTTTGTCTTTTTTTTTTATCTGAAATAACATTTTTGCTATTAGAAGGGGAATTCATAGATGGATTAGAGATTAGATGGAGGAAAGAAAGTCCTTTCAGTAAGCATGTGCATCATCTCAGGGTAGAGACCACTGCGCTAAGTGTCACCCCAGGGCCAGAAGCCAGTCAGGCAATGGCTGCCTCTTCCTGTGCCCAAAACAGCTGGAAAAATGCAGAAACCTGGGAAGAAAACCACAAGCTGGACAGCATTCCACACAACGCTAGACCCAGGTATGTCAGCCCTGTGGTGCAGAAAACTCTCAAAGGTTTGTGTTTTCTAAAGGGACAAAGGGCAAACACATGCACTTCCAACATGAGAGGCAGTGCACAGGCCTCTACATGCCAGAGATGCCCCACCACCCCGATCAGCCTTCTGGTCTGGTGAGGATAGCCCTGGGGACAAAGTGAGGCTGCAGAGACCCCAGCAGATGCCCTGGGGAGGAAGGGGAAAGCCCCTCCTCTGGGAGAACAGTGTGCAGGACCTGCCATAGTCCCCCAGGGGCACACCTGCATTGGCAGGTCTCCCCTTAGGAGGTTTCCCCACAGAAATTGTAGCACAATTGTTCAGAGATGTATTTTTGAGACTACCCGTCAGAGCACTAGTGAAATAGGCAGTCATTGGAAAAAGCGTGGAGAGGGGATGGGACCACCAATCTTGGTCCACGTGGTCAAGGGAAGCTGAGCAGGTGCTCAATTCAGTGCTGGGGTCTCTATGTGTCAACAGATGAAGACTTCATTGGACCTCTCTCATGAGACACATGGACCAACTGTCTGCATTGAGGATCCCACCCATTAAAACCCTTACATCTGATTTCAACAGACAGACATGCATATGTGCATTTGAGTCTGCCTGTGACACACATGAGAGAGGCAGAAGTGAGAAGTACCCACAAGGCCACAAGTGATGGTCAAGTCATCTCTGGTTTGGGACTTGCAAATTTATCTACTCCTTTAGTTGATTTTTTTGTGTAATGCATGTATGACTTTGATCTAATAATATTAAAATCATATGTTCAATCTTATCCATGTATCGCTTATCTATGGAGTAAAGTACATTATCTAGTTCTTCAAATTTTAACGTCCCTGATGATGGGGGAACAGTAGAACGTTCAGAGGAGGACATTTCCTTGAACATCAGTCTTCTCACCGATTTGCACATGAGCAACAGTTTCTGGAAAAGTGTTTTCAAGACAGGATATGGCAAAGAAGTGGTATCCAATTATATTAAAAAATAACAACTGTTAATCCTCAACAATTAAGAAATAAAAAAAAAACAAATTTTAAAATAGGCTTAAGATCAGGACAGTCACCACACCACAGAAGATACACAGATGGTAGGGGATGCATGATGACTAGGAGTAGGTGGAAGGTACACTCATCTCCTCCCAGGACCAAAGGTGAATGACAGCTAAATGATACAACAAGCAACCTGAACAATCAAAGGAAGACTAGTTGGACATAAGCCTTATAACCAAGGGTTAGAGACAAACCAAACCGAGGGTGGTAGGACAGAGACCTGAAAAGTGCTGGCCCCACACCCTTGTGTGGCAGTAGAGAACCTTTGGGAATATTTCAGTTGCAAAGGTAGCCCCTGAGGAATGAGGTGTCTCAATCCCTCACTGGGCTCCTCATTCCAGAGCACCAGACCTGGGAAGAGGCAGCGGCATAACAACTGCCTGTAAAAATCAGTGGGAATTTCATCCACCAGGGAGGTACTGGAGGTCTAGTGAAAAATCAGGTGTCCTCTTAAAGGTCCAGCACACAAAATACCTTTTGCAGGCAACTCTCATCTCAGGCTCCAGCAGAGAGATTGAGGCTGAGAGCAGACACCCGGCAGCTTTTGCTTCACCAGCAAGGTGAATTCTGCAAGGAGAGAGCACTCCAGGTAGAAGGGTCCATAGGAAGCGTGGGTGCCATCGGTTGACTGTGCTGCTAGAGCAGGAGACGTGGGCTTCATGGTGGGCAAAGCGATCTTGGGAAGAGAAGGCAGCTGTTTCTTTGTAGCCGTGCGTGGAGGGCTGGTCTTCCCATCCCCAATCACTGTCTTCTCTTCACCATCAGATCGTTTGTGTCCAGAGCTTGCAGACCTGCTCCAGAAGGGGTTCATAACGTGTGCACAGAGAGGTGTAGCCACCTGCGTCATCCAACTCCCATCCCCAAAGTCATGTTACCTCCCTCCTGCAGCTCCCATTTTCTCCTGTCTGAGGGCGGCCTCCCAGGGGGGCTGAAGGGACAAGGAGAACAGCCACTCAGCAGCTCTCAATACCCATTTTTTACAAAAACTTTCAGCAAGGTGCGAATAGAAGGATCATACCTCAATGTTATAAAAGCCTTATATGACAAATCCACAGCCAACATCATATTCAATTGGCAAAAACTAAAACTATTTCCTAAGAACAGGAACAAGACAGGGATGCTCACTCTCACCACTACTGTTCGACATAGTACTAGAAGTATTAGCCATTGTGATTAGACAAGAAGAAGAAATAAATGGCATCCAATTGGAAAAGAATAAGTAAAACTGTCCTTATTCACAGATGACATGATATTGTACATAAAAACCTAAAGCCTCCATCATAAAACTATTAGACTTTATAAATGAATTCAGCAATGTAGCAGGATACAACATTAACACCAAGAAATCTATAGCATTTCTATACACCAATAGGGAACTTACTGAAAGAGAGACTAAAAAAGCAATCCCATTTACCATCACACCAAAAAAATTAAGATTCCTAGGAATAAACTTAACTAAGGAGGTAAAAGACCTAAATGCGGAAAACTACAAGACAATAAAAAAAGAGAGAGAGGAAGACATAAACAGATGGAAGAACATACCATGTTCATGGATTGGTAGAATCAACCTCTTCAAAATGTCCATACTACCCAAAGCAGGGGTCCTCAAACTACAGCCCACGGGTCACATGCAAATACAAATATTGTATTTGTTCCCATTTTGTTTTTTCACTTCAAAATAAGATATGTGCACTGTGCATAGGAATTTGTTCCTAGTTTGTTTTTAAACTATAGTCCAGCCCTCCAACGGTCTGAGGGACAGTGAACTCGCCCCCTGTTTAAAAAGTTTGAAGACCCCTGACCCAAAGCAATCTATGAATTCAACCTACTCCCCATTAAAATGATTAAAAGCCTGCGCTCACTCTCTCTAATCTACACTAATAAATACAAAGATGCTAATTGACCATATGTTCGCTATGCCCTAAGCCACACCCACCAGCCAATCAGAGAGACTATATGCAAATTAACCCAACCAAAATGGCGGCCCTCAGTCACAGAGTTGGAGCAAGCAGGAGGCTTGGTAGCCCCAGCGATGGAGGAAGCCAAGCTTCCAGCCTGCCCTGAGATGGCTGTGGCCTCCACTAAAGGCAATAAAGTTTCAATTATGGAAGATTAATATATCCCAGATAACTTTTTCCAGCCAGCCTCCACTGGGAGCTTGGGTGGCTAGAAACCGTGGCCAGCCTGCAAACAGCCATTAGCCCCTCACCTAGGCTGCCCACACCCTCATGGGGTGAGTGTCCCCACTGGGGGCCTTGGCCAGCCTGCAAACAGCCATCAGCCCCTCACCCAGCCTGGCCAGGCACCCCAGCATGACCCTCCATCCTGAAGGTGGTGTGGCCAGCCTGAAAATGGCCCTCAGCCCGTCACTCAGGCTGGCCACTCCCTCATGGGGTGAGGGTCCCAGCTGGGGGGCTTGGCCAGCCTACAAACAGCCATCAGCCCCTCACCCAGACTGGCCAGGCACCCAAGTGGGACCCCCACCCTGACCCGGACACCATTCAGGGCAAACCAGCCGGCCCCCATCCTGGCTCTGAGCCTCTATCCTGTATAGTAAAAGGGTAATATGCAAACTGACCCTAACAGCAGAAAGACTGGGAATGACTGGTCACTATGACACACACTGACCACCAGGGGGGCAGATGCTCAATGCAGGAGCTGCCCTTTGGTGTCAGTGTGCTCCCACATGGGGAGCTCTGCTCAGGCACAGCCAGCTGAGCTGCCAGTACAGCAGTGGTGGTGG
>NW_005871713.1:52673-76434 GCF_000147115.1 Myotis lucifugus | reverse complement strand
CTGCAAGTGAAATGCCCAAGGGTATTTGGAGTGGCGAGAGAATGTCTGACTGCAGCTTAGGCCCAATTCCCTGGGGAAGTGGGCTAAGCAGCAGGTGGACATCCCCTGAGGCGTCCCAAACTGTGATGGGGCACAGGCCAAGCTGAAGGACCCCCCACTGACTGTACAAATTTTTGTGCACCGGGCCTCTAGTCCTATATATTAAAAGAGTAATATGCAAGTCAACTGAATGGTGAACCAAACAGTCTCTATGATGTGCACTGACCAGTAGGGGGCAGACTCTCAATGCAGAAGCTTCCCTCAGCCTGCAGGCCCTGATTGGTTCCTTCCCCCAGTTGGAAGGCTCCAATTGCCAAGGCCCCCACCCTGCCAGTCACCCCACACACAGAAGGTGATCAGTGGCAGAGGCAGGGCCAGCAAGTGGGCAGAAATAGCCAACTTCTTGGTCCCTCCCCCCAGCCGACAGGCTCACAATGGCCAATGGCAAACAGAGAACTGGGGGTGGGTAGCAACGAGTAGTGGGGCCAGCTGCCGGCAGGTGTGGAAAATGGCCCTGATCGAAGGCCAGGCCTAGGACCGTACTCATGCATGAATTTTGTGCGCCAAGCCTCTAGTAGGAAAATAAAAAAAAAATCCTTCCTTGTGTGCCTTTGTCTCTAGTTTATATATGTCACAGTTCTTTGTTTGAATCTTACCTTTTCTTATTGGACCTTTCATTAATTTATCTGCTCCTCCCCAATCCCCCCGTTTTCTTAATTGATCATTCTGCTACAAGGTATTAGTTTCAAAGCTCAAAGTCCACCTGGTGCCCCCAATTTCTCCTCCCCTTATCTTGCTGGTTGGAGTCACTTTTGATTTATCTTATGGTTTTCTCCCAGTTGTGCTGGGAAAGAAAGCCTTATCTTATAGCTCTCCCAGCTACTCAGGCCAGAGATATCTCTGTCCTTGGTTTATTGTTGTTTTAATGGCTTAGACAAGAAATATTTCCATCTGCCTGTGACATTTCTCTACCCTCTGTACAAGATAAGCACCCTGACGTCTTCAAGTCTCCATCTATGTATTCTTCTCCCATGGACCCTCCTCATTCCTAAAACTCCCTCAACCTGCCTATTTCATCCCCAAAACTCCTTTCAAAATGAAGATGCATTTCCTTTCAGAGACTAGCTACATTTTATACACTGCTAGTGTTCTACCGAACAACTTCTCCCTCTTTTAATTCCCCTATAGACAGAGCCAAGATTTTATCTGTTTAACACTCTTCTCCCATTAAGAGTCTTTGTTTTTCTAAACCAGTCTGGTAGTTCTATTATCCCCTTATTTACACACCAGGATATAAATACATCTGAAGAATTGCAATTGTGTCCCAGAGGTAAAGCAAAGCCACTGAATAAATTTAATATATTTACTTAGAAAGTACCTTTTACTTAAAGGTATGACATGTAAATTCTTACCATGTATAAAGTAAGTACAAATTTACTATAGCAAACCTATATTATCAAACCTAATATAAAAATAATGAAAGGAGTTTTTAGGGGTAAAAAAGGGCAAGTTTAGGGAGTTATAGGAATTAGGAGTCCATGGGGGAGAAATGTGGGACTGCAAAGCTGAGAGCTGCCAGAAGGCATATATTCACAGACTAAGGAGGCTGGGAACTGCCAAAAAGTGTACATTCACAGAAAAAAAAGGAGAGGAAGCCACCCATTCACAGATAAAGAGGAAGGCCACAGGGAACAGAAAAACAAAAGGGAAAAAAAGAGGGGACCCCCACATGGGGTTTGAGCTCTGAAGCTGCTATAGCGACCAATCAGAGGGGATATCAGGACTCAAAGAACTGCAGCCTTTAGAACACTTAGGAAAGAGGGACTTGGTGGGTCTCTCTCCCCCTCCCCCACATGGGAGTCTGTGCTTGTTTCCCAATAAATGTCCATCTTTTCCTATTGAAGTATGATAGCAATCATCTCCGGTAGAAACTATAGTTTAACTTTAACCCTGCTGTTTGGCTTCTGTACTTATTTGCTTTGTTTAACAACAGAAAAGTTATTTTGATTTTCTGAATTATATAAATCATCCCATTCAGTTGAATACCCTATTGACTGTAATGCGAATACCCCATTGGTTGTGGTCATACTGGTTTTAGAAAGCACATTCTTCTGTACCTGGGAACCAGGACAGCACAATTATCCCAAAACCCAAGTGTTCCAGATAATGTGTCCCTGTCAACTCAGTGGTCCCAAGACCCGAGGGCTCTAGATAATGTGTTTCTGTCAACTCAGTGGTGCAGAGACCCAAAACTATAATTGAGATAACATGCTTAAATCTGCTTCTGTAAACTGCTTTTTGCAAACCAGGTTCCTCATTCCAAACCCTGGGATGTAATCAATACCTTTGTGATCTTTGCCTATATAAGTCTGATGTTGGGGCTGGGAGGGCACTTCGAGATTTGGGAGAGCCAAATGCCCCCTCGTAGTCCCGGATTTGCAATAAATGTGACTCCTTAATTCGACTTCTTGAGGCGTCCTTGTGTGATTCCCGGGGTACATTACAACACTATCCTACCTTTCGTTCTGGCTTCATTCTTCGAATCCACCTGGACAAGAATCCAGGAAATCACCTTTGCATCCTGCCCAGAGGAACACCATGCGTTCTAGTGTAATTTCCGCGTTTTAATAATTACAATGAATGAGACCATTTTGAATTTATCCCAAGAATACATAGTTGAACACCCCAAAGTCAATTAATGTCATACATTATGTGACTAAAATAAAGGACAAAATCTCAACAAATTCAGAAAAAGGTTTAAGATCAAACACAACACCCATACACAATAAAAACCCCGAAACAATGGATACTGTATATGGTGTTAAAAAAGAAAATATTGCTTTTAGCTTTCAGGAGTCAATATGTTTGCTTTAAATTGATAATTGAATGTGGTTTATTTATATAGGGTTTAAACTATGGAGCTTTCTTGTTTACTGTAATTTAATCTTAAATTATTTTTTACTTAGTAAACTATTATCAGTGGGGAGATCTCCAAGTCTCCACCAGGTGCTCATAGAAGTGGGCTTCTTGTGATATCCCAAGAAAAGGAATTTTTTGAGACTCAGACGAGAGAATGAGATATTGTAGAATGCTTTATTTCTGTGGAATTGTGGATGGAAAAAAAAAAGCCACTTGCTAACCTGACTAGCTCAGGGAAAGCCTGCACAGTAGTTTTGCAAACTCAAAAGACCTAAAGTAACCACAAAGGATGGTCTGAAATTAAAACTTTAACTAAAAGCAGCTTATAGTGGGTATTCATGTCCTAAGCCAGTATTTTCCCTGATAAAGGTCAATCTTTACCTTAACCATCTTTACCTTAACCGAGCCTATTGGCTTTTTGCATCTAAGATAACATCCTTGTGAAATGTCAGGGTAACTTGTAACCACCCTTTTTCTAGACCCCTCAGAGCACAACCAAATGGATCTGGGCACCAGGACAGAGACCATAAATTCCTTCATTGTTATTGCTATCCTGCTAACCGTTGACCGTTAACAATCCTGCACCCACATGGGTAAAAGAAGTGTGTGTCTATCATGTTACTTTTCATCCAATCCCAGAGGTCCCCCCAGCTTTGCCCTCTTCCGCCTCCCTAATCTATCACCAATGGATTTCATGTAACCCACTTATGTCTCCTTCTTTGGTTGTAAATGTATAAAACAAGGTGAAGAACTGCCATTCTCCAGAGCATTATCTCAACCCATTGAGATTCTTCTTCCCAGCAAATTGTCGACAGTTTGGCTCAAGTAAACTCACAAAATGTCTGTACAGGTTTGACTGCTTTTATGTTAACATTCCCCAAATTATACTATGAAAAATAATTTAGACTCAAACAAATATTCCTACATATTTTATGATTCCATTTATATGAATTGTCCATAAAAAGTGCAGAAAGTAGGTTAGTGATTGCCTTGAATTAGGGATGGGAATGTGGGTTATCTAAGATACAGGAATCTTTTTGAAGTGCTGAACACATTCTAAAATCCGTTTGTTGTGGTGGTTGCATAACCCTGTAAATTTACTAAAAATTTAATTGTATATTTAAGAAGGTAAAATTTTATGGGATTTACGTCCCATAAAATGATATTTGAATTAAATTATACTTGAATAAAACTGTTAAAATAAAAACTGACGTTTGTGGAGGCTTTTTCTTCCTACTTTACTGATTATATTACCTAAATTACTTGCTGATAAGAGGGCCTCTCAATTTGCAAGTGAATAGCCACTGGCAACTGTGTTACTGTGCGCTTTGGATTGTCGAAGCTCCTCTTTCTCCTCCCTCCACCACCCATGCACTGCCAGCAAACTGGGTTATTCTTTGTGGGGTCTAGGTACCACGTGGTTTTGAAAAGGGGCAGCAATAGAATGTTGGGGAACCAGCTAGTATTGAAAGAAATATTAATCATGCTCTGTTCACCGTGACTGTTTTATTCTGATTAAAGAAGACACCTTCTACCCTGGCTGGAGCTGACCTGGAAAAGCAGCCCTTCCTTCCCATTTGGAGCTGTCTATTCTCATGGAAAGATGAACAACTTTGCTGCAGGAACCAGAGTCGCCAGCCCTTTGAAGGTCCCCAGCCCTTCTGCACACCTGCAGGCCTTTGCAGACCTCCAGCCTGCTTACCTGTTCACTGCCCACCTGGCACTCCCTTTGGCTATTTCCCCATGTAACCCCAGACTTACATGTCACTAAGCCCTTTGAAGACCCCTAGTCCTTTTGCATATCTGTAAACTGCCTTTTGCCTACTTTTCCTTTGTACTTTTGCTATATAAGCAACTGGCTTATGGTGGGGTGCAGAGCAGATTTCTGTGGCTGACCTGCTGCTCTCCCACGCTGCTGGCAGGACTGGAATAAACGCTCATATATGATTCAACCCAGTCTCTGCTTCATTGGCTTGAGTAGTGACAGGCAGCATAGACCCATTGTATGTCTGGTTACAGTCTTACCTTGCCCATTCATTCTGTGGATCATGGAGATCTCTTTTTATATAGTTTTATTAACAATGCTAGCCATGTAATATCTATTTAGTTTGCTATACCTGCTCGTATTTTCCTAGGTAATTTGGAAGGTAGAGTAATTCAAAACTGCATTATCATTATCCTCCCCTGCAAAGAAATCTGAATTTTTACTAATTCATGAAGCCAAAAGTAATGTCAAAAACAAAAGACAATAAACATGATAGCATCATAACGCTAGCCAAGGGTGTAATAGAGAGACAAAAATGCACAATATTGTTACAAATGTCAAGTAAAGGGATAAGAAAATAGATACACAAACATGTGCAAAACAGGTCCACAGTGCCTTCATAAAGAAACTGATATGCTGGCATAGAAGTACACTCAGACTGCACCAGCCCTCACTGCAACAGGATAACCCCTACCCATTTTCAGAGCCCAGTATAAATCTACCTTTCCCCACCACTCCCGCCCCAAGCCCCTGTTACAGAACTTACCAGGAGACCTAAAAATACCGAAGTACCCGGAGATACAGGAAAAAAACATTTATTTCCAGAAATTTCACATGTATTATTACAGTGACTCAGGGAGCCAGTTCTCCAAATCCTGAGTAAGCCAATATGGAGGAAGCTTTCTCTTTATAACCTTTGGTTTCTTTGTCCACCATCTATGGATCAGACTTCTGGACCTTTCTCAGGCTTTGCAAAAAACCCCTTGGGTTGGGATGGAGGACATGAGACTACACCTAAAGACCTGGCCTGGTGCCAGCACTGATAACCCCATCCAGGGGTTGTGTATTGTGCATGGTTTATGGCCTCTGTAAAATGGGAGTACTTAGGTAAATAGGTCTTGCAAGACCAGATAATTAAAGAAGGGGAAGTGACTTGATTATAGGCTAACAAGAATGTGCATTAGGGATACTGATTAACTAGGTACAGAGTCAGGCTGCTGGTCTCCCCCCAAAAATGTCTTATTTTCCTCATCACCCCCAGAAAAACCTTATCTGACCCATTAAATTTGTGTTACCTGTTCCTATATTCAAAGAATTCCTCTTTAAATTTATCAAATGTATTATAAGTAGTTGTTTACTTGTTTCTTTCTCTAAAATGCAAATAATTAAAAGCTAGTGGCTGTGTTAATCTTATTTATTTTAAACCCAGCAGCTCAACATATGTTTATTGAATTAATTAGCCATCTAATCATTCCTTCATTACTGAGTCTCAATACATTCATTTTAGCTATATTTACTATGATTATTTGACTCAACATTTTTGCAGCTCACATTTTTGCCTTATATTTAACTTCTGATGTTTACTTTTCAAATTATAAATTTCTATATTCCTTCTTTGAATGCCTATGATATATTATCTAGATCTGACTTCTGTTGTTTAGTTTATGTCATCTTGCTAATAGTTGTCTTTTCCTCTCATCTTAGCTACTAAAATTTAAGTCATCTATGGAAACAATTGGTATTTTATAACTTTTATTTCTTTGCTATATTTTGCATAGAATAAGTGTACAATATGCAATTTATTAATTTAGAATAATTTAGCTTCATTGAGGATATAATATGGGCTAAGCATATGGTAGAGACATCAGATAGGTATTCTATCAATTGCTTGGTTTGATTGACAAGAACTGTGAATTTATTAATCAACTAGAGGCCCAGTGCAAGAATTTGTGCATGGGTGGGGTCCCTCTGGGTGACCTGCAGGGATTGGGCCAAAACCCATAGTCCAAGGCTGCCTGCAGCTCCTACCTGCCGCTCCCGCTCATCCCGGCCCCACTGTGCCTGCCGCAGACTCACACCCAATCAGTCACAATTGGGAGAGGCTCGTGCTGCTGCAGCAGTGGTCACCAGCCATGAGCTCTGCATCTGGTGCCCTCCAAAGGGGAGTGGCCTGCGGGATCGGGCTGAAACTGGCTCTCCAACATCCCCGAGGGGTCCCAGATTGCGAGAGGGTGCAGGTCAGGCTGAGGGACCCCACTAGGGCTACAGGGCCTGTCCAGCCCATCTTGCTCAGTCCTTATTGGCCAGACCCCAGCAGCAAGCTAACTTACTGGTTGGAGCAACTGTCCCCTGGTGGTCAGTGCATGTCATAGCAAGCAGTTGAGCAGCCTTAGCATATCATTAGCATATTACCCTTTGATTGGTTGTTCAGTTGTTGTGCCATTCGGTCTATTTGATATTACCCTTTTATTATGTAGGATTTGTTTGTAAGGATGAAGTCTGTTATCAATGTTCTGTGTCTTGGAAAAGCTAGTATGATTCATTGCCCTAACCCTGTGGTCGGCAAACTGTGGTTCGCGAGCCACATGTGGCTCTTTGGCCCCTTGAGTGTGGCTCTTCCTAAGCCTTAGGAGTACCCTAATTAAGTTAATAACAGTGTACCTACCTACATAGTTTAAGTTTAAAAAATTTGGCTCTCAAAAGAAATTTCAATCGTTGTACTGTTGATATTTGGTTCTATTGACTAATGAGTTTGCCAACCACTGCCCTAACCAGTTTGGCTCAGTGGATAGAGTGTTGGCCTATGGACTGAAGGGTCCCTGGTCAAAGGCATGTACCTTGGTTGTGGGCATATCCCTAGTAGAAGGTGTGCAGGAGGCAGCTGATCGATGTTTCTCTCTCATTGACGTTTCTAACTCTCTATCCCTCTCCCTTCCTCTCTGTAAAAAAAAAAAAATCAATAAAATATATATATTTTTAAAAAGCCAGTATGAGTTCCATGAACCATAAAATATAGTTGAGTTAACAAAATGTAAGTCCTAGCTTTTAATATGAGAGTTTAGTAAAAAGAAATAAACAAACAAGCCAACTGAAAACAAGCCAAGTTGAAAATAAAAGAGATGAAAAGTAGGTAGCACGCCCTGGATTCTTAAAAGCAAAAAGGGAACTAACTATAAGAAAGCTGAGTCCTTGCCTGACGGGTCCCACTCCTCCACCTGAGAAAAAGATGGTCAGACAGCCCAGGCAGTTGTATATGATTCACGGTTCATGGCCTCTGTAAAATGGGAGTATTCCGGGAAACAGGTTCTGCAAGGTAAGACAGGCATCACAGATAAGAATGGGGTTGATCAGCAAGCAAGAGTGTGTGTCAGGATGCAGGTTCCTGGCACAGATTCAGATAGCCAGCCCCCCAAATGTTTTATTTTCCCCTTCATATCAACCAGCAAATTGGGCCAGATACTGCATCTTCAGGCATCTTAATCTTTTTTTTTCAAATATATATATTTAAATTTATTGATTTGAGAGAGAGGGAGAGATAGAGATATTAATTTGTCCCACTTGTTTATGCATTCATTGGTTGAATGCATGTATGTGCACTCACCAGGGATAGAACCCACAAACTTTGGCATATCAGGATGACACTCTAGCCAACTGAGCTACCTGGCCAGGGCTGAGCATCTTGCTCTTTAGCTTCCCAGCCTCCAGAATTGGGAGAAATGAATTTTTTATAAGCCAACCAGTCAATGGTATTGTTACAGCAGCCTAAATGGCTAACATCCATCATCTCTGCTTTTAGCCACATCTATCCAATTTGATGCACTAGAGTTGTCAACTGATCTGTGAAAGAAGATTCTGAAAAACAGTGATTTGCACTGATTTTTTAAATCTAAGAAGATAAAGAAAAATCCGAATTTCAGCAATATTTAACTTAATGTAGTTTGAGCCCCGTGATTGGACGATGACATTGGAGCAAATAAGCTGTTTCTGTTCTGAAACAAACATGTTCTCAGGAGCTTGTTACCAAGTCTAAACCTTTCAGATTCGGGGGAATGTCTCGGGAAGGCCAAGGTCGGACTCTTTTGGCCAGTTCCAAACCAGAGACTTCAACAGAATTCTGCGACAAGAGATGCTAGTGTAGGTCTGTAAGAAAAACAGAACTAATAATTGCTAGAAAGATAGCAAAACTCTCCGCAGCCTCCATCAAATAGCATCTAGTGAAGAAAACAGAAGGCCCAGGGGGACAGCCAGGTGTTTTGTTCTCAGAAAGCTTGTTCTGGTAGCATGCTCCCTTGGAAAAGGGGAGAATATTTGAAATTAAGCCAATTTCAGAGTTTGTATGATTTGTTGACCGAGGCATTCTATTTATAGAATTGGCATTTTGTTTGTGACTTTAAAGTGACTGCAAGGATGCCTGTTATCCTAAAGTAAGTAAAAGTCATAGTGACCTGGAGTAGTGATCCAAGGGGTAGCTCTTCTCCAGGCAGTAAAATTATAAAAGATAGTGGCATTCGAAAATCTGTTTTGTGTTTTGAGTACAATAAACACTGAAACTTATTAAAATCCAATTACAGTTTACAAGGACAGTAGTCTATGGGGGAGGGCTCTGATTCTCCATCATCATCTGTGCTTGAATGACCTAATTCTATCCTGGGATCTAATATTGGGAGGAGGGGCAGAAAATCTGGCTGTTTGGGAGGTATATTCCACAACCTAGTTTAGCAGCAATTTTGTTGAGATGTTCTTCTCAGCCTGCTTATCTGTTTACCTTTCTTAAACAGAAAAAAGAATGATACTCATTATTCTTCAATAGAAAAATATATTCCTTTATTTGTTGATTAGACTGTTTAATCTAATAACTTGTTCATATATCTTGTTTATATATGCTCTGCCTCAGGAGGAATTTGGTTCTGAGCATATACTCAGCCAGAAGAAATTGCCTTACCAATTAGCTTTATTAAATAATGACTAAGCACCATACAAGATAATGACCATCACATATGCCTTTATAACCTATCAAAGATAATATCCCTTTTTTTCTTCACAGCATTCAATACCTTCTGATATGCATATATACATCGATGTGTATGTATTACATGTGTTTATATGATTATTGATTGTCTACTTCTTCCAGAAACCAAGCTTCATGAATGTACTAACTGTCTAGTTTTTTCAACACTCTAATACCTATTATTAGATTATGGTGAGACTCATGGTAGAAACTCTGTAAATATACAGGTATTAAATATGCCAAATATATATTCAAAGCAGTAAAGTTGATCCTTAAATAAAATTCATCTTATGTAGTTAACCCATGAGAAACATTGTGAATCTCTAGCTTCTTTAAAAACAAACTGAAATGTATCCAACCTCTGTAATTTATTTATGTGGAAAATGATAAGATAAAGTGCTGTCCGCTTTGTATGGTTTCTCAGAGAATACTGTTACCAAATTATCATGGTTCTAACTCTAAATATTGATGTAATGGTGATAAAACTTCAAAGAATAAAACATAAGGTAGAAGTGTGACTTGTTGCTAAGGTATCATGGTTAAAAATAGACACCCAAATTAAGTTTAATGAGCTATACAAAGTTCATTCCAATTACTTGTCACTTTTAAGGAGAAACCCTTTTTTTAAACCTTATTTTAAGGGTGAACTGCAATTTTCAGCACAATTCTACTATGTTCACATCTATTAGGACAATCTTCTAAAAGTAACTGATGTCAGATTTGCACAGAAATAACTCTTTATGGTAAAAGTTCACTTCCATAAATGCTAAAGGTAATATATTTAATCAGTATTTTTAACTTAAATAAATTTACTCTGACAAAGATTTTGCATTAGCCATTTCACAAACATTTAACTAGTTTTCAAACAAATCTACAAAGAAATACATGTTGACATGTAGCTCTTTACTGTCACATCTACATGTTTTCCTTTAATTGGCCTCAGTCTCAAAATCAATATGAGTCCAATCAGTTTTTAAATAACCTGCATTGCTTTTGTCCTACCTACTCCCATTTTGCATATCTTTTAAGTTTATTTTTTGTGATATTTAACTGAAAGCTTTAGACAATAAATAACTTTGTTGCCTACTCAAAGTGATGGGTCAGTATAACATAAAAAAATATAACTCTAAAGCGAACTTTATAATGGACAGTTAAACAACACTGTATTATAAATGATCTGATTTCTAACACATATATTGAAGGCTGTCTTTCTTATGGAGTGACAAATCAGTGCTATCTTGCTCACTTTGACAGTGACAAATGATATCACATGAGAGAGAAATTTAATTTCTTTGAATCTAGTCTTTCTTTGGACTATATTAACACACTTAAAATAATTTCTTCTAACAAGTGTCAAGTAATAAAGCTTTGTCCAAAGTTAGTCAAATGATGACACCTATTGATAAGAAAATTGCAATTTCCAGATTGAATTCAGAAATGAGCCCATATAAGCAATTTGAAAGATTCTTAATTCTTTAACAATGATAGATATCATTGTATTTTGTTTGTTGTTTATAAAGAGCACAAGATAACAAGACATATATAGAATAACAAGAGATAGTCATGTGAATTTTGTTGAAATACATGAAGAGTGAAGAATGTTAATAGGTTTCTGTATAAGAAAGCAAATGAAATAAGAAATATATTCTACTACTGTGATCTGTTGATCACTGCCCACATTATTGAACTACTTTAATTTTTAGGAAATCAGGAGATAAGAGATCAAATACATCATTAACTGGAGTATCACTTTGAAGACTTTAGTAACAATTTATAAAATTTTTATAGGTGAAAAGAATAATTCATGTTAATCACAGAAAAAAATTAAAAAAATAAAAACTAATACTAGAGCACATGCCTGATATTGAGATTTGTCAGGAACAACCTAAATAGAATTTTGATGAAAGCTTCTAGGAAAATATGAAAAATATCTCAAAAATATGATTAATCTGGCAGTACCAGAAGGCAAAGAAGTCTTGTGATGAGCATTTAGACTTGAGAATTACTAGAGAGACCCTCTGGTAGAGCATAAAACCACTGAAGTCAAAAAGTTTCCACCCTCGTCTGGCCTTTGTATTAACAAATCACCTGAGCAATCTTTTCTGTGCTTTGGTCTCTTAACCTTTAAGTAATCTAGTTGTTCATTAAAGTGCACACATGTGATTGTGATAAAACTAGGGATAATAAACCTTTTACTAAAAAATCTACCAATAAGAAAAATCCATGGTGTTTGCCAAAGATGCACACATTTCTAAGTTGGTAGGAAATGCTTATTTGGACCTAATATATTTCTCCTATGAACCAGTCAATAACTTAATAATGAGATTTCACTTTGTTTGCTCTTTCCAATTGCACTGCAGGAAAGCTAAGGAAAAGTTTGCTGTGAAGGTTAGTGCATTTTCAAGAAATTTTCTGTCCTGCTTTTGAATAGGCATCTGTCTGGTACTTGCTCTTCCCTTTTATTAGATCATTTGTCATGTTCCAGAACAAGTACAATGGAACACAACAAAGTGAACCACTCACTTTCAACGGGATCTGTTTGCCACTTCTGCTGGGCCAACCATCTAATCGTCCTCCTGAGGAGGGGTGCGGCATCACCCTAGGGCAGTGGTCAGCAAACTGCGGCCCCTTGAGTGTGGCTCTTCCACAAAATACCATGTGCCGGCGCGCATGTACAGTGCAATTGAAACTTCGTGGCCACACTGAAGGGGCCAAAGAGCCGCATGTGGCTCGCGAGTCGCGGTTTGCCGACCACGGCCCTAGGGACTTCTGGCTCAAGGCTCACTCCACACTTCCCCTGCTGCATGCCTTGTGTTAGCTGAGCCTTGGGGAAATTTCTGCATTTACCCAAATGTTGCTGTTGTCTTTCTGGGACTGTTGTGAATGAGGTGATGCCTGTCAATGTTACAGGCCTGTGGGTTTGCAGTGGTTCTCAACCTTCCTAATGACGCGATTCTTTAATACAGTTCCTCATGTTGTGGTGACCCCCAACCATAAAATTATTTTCGTTGCTACTTCATAACTGTAATTTTGCTACTGTTATGAATCATAATGTAAATATCTGAAATGCAGGATGTATTTTCATTGTTCACGACCCACAGGTTGAGAACCGCTGGACGGTGTTGCCAAGTATAAAAGTGAAGCATCCATCTTATATAAAAACTGCAGTTTGAAATTTTAACCCTGCTATTTCTGGCTTCTGTAGATGCTTGCTGGCTTAAATAATAAGGAAAATAAGACTACTCCCATTTCAGAGGCCATTAAACCTTCTCCAGACGAAGTTATCAGTGCTGGCGTCAGGCCAAGCCTTTGGTCAAGGTCTCAAAGCGCCAGCACATAGGGCCCTTTAAGAACTTGCAAAGGGAACTGGAAAAAAATCCATAATTGGGAGACAAAGAGGGTAAGATCTTATAAATATGAGAAACTTTGTGTGTGAACGCACCCAGAATATGAGAGACATTTTCCTCTGGGCCTCCGCGTAATAAATGTAACTCAATCTCTCTAAGCGTTGCTTGGTTCTTCTCCGGTTTTTCTGTAACAAAAAAACAAAATCAACTTTTACAAAAAATAATTAAATATTTTTGTGAAAGGTCTGTGGATATGGTTGAATTCTACTAGCTTTTGGGCACTTTTCTTTTAGAAAGTATAATCATTTCCCAAGATTTTTTTAAAAATAATCTACTCCTAATAATGTGTAGTGTTTTGCCATGAAGTCATCATAAAAAAATAGTAAAATATGTGCTGTAGGAAATCACATACACAGCTTTATGCGTGAGGAGGCAGCGGATTGAGGATTCTGAGGGCTACTTTATTTTTTTTCCCCAAGAGGTATAATGCCAAAGAACTTGGCTTCTTAATCACTTAAAGTTTGAGAATACATTGAGATCATTTTGGCTCCAAGAGCTCTTATCATCCACTTGACCAGAAAAACTGCATGGGTTCACGTGCCAGAGCTCCAGCCCAGCTATCCTAAAGAAACTTCCGCACTAGCAGCTTGGCTCAGTGGATAGAGAGCCAGCCTGCAGACCAAAGGGTCCCGGGTTTGATTCAGTTCAAGGGCATGTACAGTGGTTGCAGGCTCCTCCCCTGCCCAGACCCTTGTCGGGCACATGCAGGAGGCAACCGATTGATGTGTTTCTCTCACGTTGATGTTTCTCTCTGTCTTTCCCTCTCTCTTCCACTCTCTCTAAAATGATCAATGGAAATATATCCCTGAGTGAGGATTAACCAAAAATAAAAAGGGAACTTCAGACGGAAGTGGCTACTACATGGTTCAATTAGTCTTTTGCCCCAATACCCAGTTCAGACAACTGACTTACACATCAGGACCATTAAGAACCTCCACCAAAGTTTCCTCTGGCTTCCCCCAGCCCAGGCACAATGGTTGACAGGTTTCAAGAATACACAATCAGCAAAGAATAGTCACTTCAACAAATGGTCCATGTCCATTTGGGAAAACTAGATATCCACACATGAAAAAGAATGAAATTGCACCCCTGTGTTACACCATACACAAAAGTCAACTCAAAAGTAATTAAAGATTAAATGTAAAGTTCAAAAAGGAAAGCATAAAGGAAAAGCTTCTTGACACTGTTCTTAGCAATTTTTGATTATGATACCAAAAGCACAGGCAACAAAAGCAAAAACAAACAAGTGGGACTACATGAAAAAAAAAAAAGTTTGCACAGCAAATGAAACCATCAACAGTAAATAGGGGAGCAATGGAGAGAGAAAATATTTGCAAACCATTATCTGATAAGGAGATAATACCTAAAATACATAAGAAACTCCAGTTCAATAGCAAAAAAAACCAAACAAACAAATAATTTGATTAATATAAAAAGATGCTCAGCATCACTAATTATCAGGGAAATGCAAATCAAAACCACCACAATAACACCTCACACCTGTTAGGATGGGCATTATCAGAAAAAAATAAATAAAAAGATAGTGTGTTGGCAAGGATGTGGAGAAATTGGAATCCTTGTACTAGTATATTGTTGATGGAAATGTAAAATGGTGTAGTTAATCTATGTAGGCTTATCAAATAATTAAAAATAGAATTACCATATGACTTAGCAATTCCACTTCTGAGCATATGTCCAAAAGAATTGAAATCAGGATTCTGAAGAGAGATCTGTACTCCCATGTTCGCTGATCGATGTTTCTCTCTCATCGATGTTTCTAACTCTCTAACCCTCTCCCTTCCTCTCTGTAAAAAATCAATAAAATATATTTAAAATAAAATAAAATAAAAAAATGGTGTCGCTAATCTATGTAGGTTTATCAAATAATTAAAAATAGAATTACCATATGAGTTAGCAATTCCACTTCTGAGCATATGTCCAAAAGAATTGAAATCAGGATTCTGAAGAGAGATCTGTACTCCCATGTTCGCTGCAACATAGTCACAAAGTCAAGATATAGAAACAACCCAAATGTCCACTGAAAAATGAATAAAGAAAATGTAAAACATTGTTTCCTAAAAAGAAGGAAATCCTACCATTTGCAAAAATATGGATAAACCTGGAGGACATTATGCTGAATGAAATAAGTCGGTTGCAGAAGGACAATACTACATGATTCCGCTTATACAAGGCATCTAAAGCAGTCAAAATCTTAGCAGTGGAAAGTTGAATGGTGTTTGCCAAGAGTTAGAGAGAGGAAATTAAGAGTTCTTGTTCAATGAGTAGAAAGTTTCAATTATGCAAGATGAAAGGCCTGGATTTAGTTCTACATTGACAAAGCTTCTATCTTCCATAATGTAGTAATAAGGAAAGTCAAAAAATGAAATTCCAACCTCCACTAGGAAAGAAGACTGCTAGCAAAACCAGTTAAGCACGCTCAATGAAAGTATCTCTTCAACTGGATCTTTATCATTAATGCAGTCAATCCTCATTATCTTCAGATTCCATGTTTGTGAAATCCCCTAATCACTAACATTTACTAGTACTGTAACCTCAAAATCAACACTTAAAGTGCTATCACAGTCACTTGTTGGATATGTGCTGAGTGGCGGAAAATTTGAGTTGCCCTACATAAATGTACCCAACTGAGTTGACAAGGCAGCACTTTCTGCCTTCTGGTCTCAGTGCTTACACTGGAAACAAGTGTTATTTGGGGCTCTATTTAATGCCATTTTTTGTGCTTTGTGGTTATTCCACTTTTTGCAAGGGACCCAAACATAGTGCTGAGGTGCTGTCTAGTGTTCTTAAGGGCATGAACATTGTGATGTGCCTTAGGGAAAAATGTGTTAGATAAGCTTTGTTCAGACATAAGTTGTAATGCTGTTGGCTATGAGTTTAATGCTAATGAACCAACAAGACAGAAATCTTACCCTTTGTGACAGCATGGATGGACCTGGAGTGCATTATGCTAAGTGAATAAGCCAGTCAGAGAAAGACAAGTACCATATGATTTTACCCATTAATGGAATCTAATGAACAAAACGAACTAAGAAGAGAAATAGAGATAGACTCATAGAGAACAGACTGAAAGCTGCTGAGGGAGGAAGGCTGGGAGGGATTCAGAAAAAGAGAGAGAGAGAGAGAGAGAGAGAGAGAGAGAGAGAGAGAGAGAGAGAGAGAAAGAACTCATGGACATGGACAACAGTTTGGGGATTTCTGGGAGAGGGGACATAGGGGAATAAATAGTGATGGACAGACACTTAACTTGGGGTGGTGGACACACAATATAGTGTAGAGATTATGTGTGAAAAAAATAACAAAATAAAATAATTGTTTTGAAAATAATAAGGTACATTAGGGAGAAGAAAGAGAAAATTCACCAGTCTGTATGTGAAGTGGCCCTGAAACGTGCTAATCACATCTATAAGGTATGATGAAGCTATGGAAAGTGGCTAAATGTGTGGATTCATGAGACAATCACTGTCCACATATTTGGACAGCACTATTAACCAAAGGAACTCCTATCACATTACTTAGGCTTAGGAAAATATTAAGTCCTTCCCTAACAGGGCTTACTGGTTCATAAGTTTCAAAAGGTGATATGGCATGACAACAATCATGATAAATAAATTAAGATAAATAAAAAATCAAGATAAATAAAAACAAAGAGAGAGAAAATGTTCAACTTGCAGATGAGGTAGGTTCTGCCGATCAAGAGGCTGCAGAAAATTGTTAATACCTGTGAAGTGTTATACAGGAAGAGAGTTATGTACAACACAACTGGTGATTCAGTTGAAAAATTGCTATGACAGGAGGTTTGCAAAAGCTTATAAGCCTGTGTTTATATTTCTGCTTGGAACAATAGCTCAGTATTCACAAATTCAGTGTGCATGGTGACCTGTAGAACATAACTCCTGAATATAACAAGAACAACATATTTCGATTGCGGCTACACCTATGCAATACTTTACAATAAAATAACCTCTGTTCTTTAATCAGTGGCTAGATTCCCCCTCCTATGATTAAATCTATTGGTTTATCCTAATTGAAGCATATCTTACATCCAAAGGATTATATTTACTATTGAATTCTCTTTTGTAAAAAAAAATTACATGACTGCATAATTTTTCAGGGCTAAATCATTCCCATTACAATAAGATATGTCTGGTATTGATCTTGAGAATAACAGAGCATTTTTCTGACTTTCCATGTAGTAACATCACGATGTTTACTATTCCTTAACTGTTTTCATTTAGATTGTGGTAGCACTGTGATATGAGGTTTGCCAATAAAATTGGGAACAAAGCAAAGAAGATGCAAGGCTTCAAGTTTTGTGAATAGAAAGGCAAATTCTGCCATAGCTCAGATAATCTAAAATCTGTCTTCAGATTTCTATACAAATGGATGATCATCCATGCTTTTATATGCCTATTCTAATTTTTTTAAAAAATAAATGAGTAGCTGTGTAGGGCTGACTGGTACTGCACTGTGATGGAGAACATGGAAGCTGGCTGTCGGATTCAAGGGTGCATGTGGGAAAGCACACACTTCCTCACCTTCATTCCTCAGGTGTCAGAAGGAAATCATGGGCAGGCCAGCAGCTCTTTTACTTATTTCAAATCATCAGGATTAGGAACTTAGAGATTCTGGAACTATTTTAAAATGTACCTTTTCTTCCCTGTATTTTACAGGTATTTTGTAGTTGAGAGAATCTTAGAAACTACTAATCAAACACCACATAATGACTTCTAGCTTCCTGTATTGAGACCTCATAAATGTGTCCATGAATTTCTTCTACTAACAAGCCACAGGAAATCTCTAAAAAATGGTTTCACAAACCACATAATGTAAAGGAACACAAATTGAAGAGCTACAATTCCTGTTAAAGTCAGCCTGTCCTTTTAAAAGTAATGTATGTTTTAGTATAAAAGTAGCATATATACATTTATTGTAGGAAATATCTAAAAAGGTGAAACAAAACAAAAACTACCAATAGTTCCACTTCCCACCTATATTTGACATATTTTTAAATGTTTATATATATACAAATACTAATAAAATATATTATATATATACTTATAAAATATATTATATATTTTGGAATTACTTATAAAATACTTATAAAATATATTATATATTTTGGAATTATAAAAGCATAAAGGCACAAAGAAGAAAATTTGAAAATATCAGTACAAATAAGTATTGTTAATATAATATACATTTTCATATATATATATACATATATACATACATATATCAACCCTTATATATATTTTATATTAAATATGTTATTTTTTAAATCTATTGACTTTTTAAAAATATGTTTTTATTGCTTTTAAGAGAGAGAGGAAGAGAGAGGGATAAAGATAGAATCACTGATGAGAGAGAAACATGGATCAGCTGCCTCCTGCACATCCCCTACTGGGGATTGAGCCTACAACACAGGCATGTGCCCTGACTGGGAATAGAACCAGTGACCTCTTGGTTCATGGGTTGATGCTCAACCACTGAGTCCCCAGGGCCAGGCTAAATATCCTATCTAATAATAGACAAACATGGTAATTGACCATACCTTCACTACGTCTCCCATTGGCTAATCAGCAAAATATGCAAATTAACCACCAACAAAGCTGCGGAGTGAAGACTGAAGGCAGCTCTGGCCGGAGCGAAGGCCTGGGTCCCGGGTGCCAGAGGAAAACCAGTGCCGGCAGTCAGGGGAAGGGAAGGCCTATTTCACGAATCTTTTCGTGCAACAGGCCTCTAGTCCTATATAATAAAAGGCTAATATGAAATCAACCAAACATTGGAACAACTGATTGCTATGACACGCACTGACCACCAGGGGGCAGATGCTCAATGCAGGAGCTGTCCCCTGGTGGTCAGTGCACTCCCACAGGGGGATCGCCACTCAGCCAGAAGCCCGGCTCTCAGCTGGCGAGTGCAGCCCTCCACAGCAGCACTAAGGATGTCCCACTGTAGGTTTAGGCCCACTCTTGCTGGACATCCCTCAAAGGCTCCTAGACTACAAGATGGCACAGGCCAGGCTGAGGGGCCTCCCCCCACCTCAAGTGCACGAATTTTGTACACTGGACCTCTAGTATATATATAATAGGCTAAGCGACTGTCCAACCATCCAACTGGCCAGTAGGTAAGACAAGTACTGATACATGGATTAGATAGATAGATAGATAGATACCAAAGAAGATACTAAGTAACCAAGAAACAAATGTCATATAAAATGCATTCTGGAAGGCCAGGACTGCTAAATAAAAATAAAATGAATACATAAAAGTGGCTAGGGACTATCAAAAAGAGAAGTCAGGCTGGTGTGGCCTGTCAGGGCACATGCCCGGGTTGCGGGCTCAATCCCCAGTGTGGGGCATACAGGAGGCAGCTGATCAATGATTCTCTCCCATCATTGATGTTTCTATCTCTCTCTCCCTCTCCCTTCCTCTTTGAAATCAATAAAATACACTAAAAATGTATATTAAAAAAAGAAGTGAATGTCTGTATTCCTCCTAAAAGCAAAATAAACAAATTACAAGGACCTAATGTACCCAATAAACATTGCCCAACCATTTTCTTGTTTTGTTCTTCATATCACCTCCAAGTCAAAAAAAAGCATCTGAGACTAGCCAGTGGCTATATTTAAAACAAAACAAAAAGACAGAAAAATGAGAGACATGAAAATATTGCTGTAGACAAGTACCAGACTTGTTGTGAAAGGGGGCTACTAAAACAAAGGAAAAATATGAAAAAGATTTTACTACATAACAGACTAGAGGAAAATCTTCTGTGGAAGTAAACAGAATTGCCAAGGCTGAGAGGTACAGGGAAAAAAAAAGTACAGGGAAGATATGATAGATGAGAAGAATAGTAGGAGGAAGAAAACCAAGATTATGATGCAGACTCAGTTGGTTCCAATGCATAATATTTCCTGTCCATAAATAATTTCACTTCTTTCTAAAAAGAAACATTCAAATGCAAGGCTGTATAAGATATACATATTTAACATGTTACTGAATATTTCTTTAAACAGCACTTCCCTTGCCTGGTAGAGTATGAGACTATAAAATTGTGTGGACATTTAAAAATTTCCTGTTGGTGAACAGTGAACAATTCCTGTTGGTGAACAGTGAACAACTCAAATTAATTATATGTGGAGATTTTTTTTTTCATTTTTAGTTGTGTTTGAAGCAACCTAAACCATTCTTTGATTATAAAAATAAATACAGTCATTCTGTTGACATTCTGAATTATTTAAGTAAATACAGTTTCATAAAAAAAACAAAAACAAAAACAAACAAAAAAAAAACCACACACACAAAACACATAATCTGGCTAAGAAATTTACCACAGTAAAGAACTCAGGAATAAAAATGATGGGAGTAAACATGGAGTCTACATATACAGTTCCACTCAAACCTTCTCTGTGGCTTTGGGTAATTAATAAACTCTCTAGGCCACAAATTATTACTTGTAAAATAGAGTTAACAGGCTGTGACCGGGTACTCAGTTGCTTAGAGCATCGTCCCAATATGCCAAGGATGTGGGTTCCATCTCCAGTCAGGGTGCATACAAGAAGCTATAGCAGCGGTTCTCAACCTGTGGGTCGCGACCCCTTTGGGGGGTCGAATGACCCTTCCAAAGGGATAGCCTAAGACCATCGGAAAACACTTATATAATTACATATTGTTTTTGTGATTAATCACTATGCTTTAATTATATTCAATTTGTAACAATGAAAATACATCCTGCATATCAGATATTTACATTACAATTCATAACAGTAGCAAAATTACAGTTATGAAGTAGCAACAAAAATAATTTTATGGTTGGGGGTCACCACAACATGAGGAATTGTATTAAAGGGTCGCAGCATTAGGAAGGGCTATATACAGCACTGAGCTATATAGGGTTAACGACAGTAACATCTAAAAAATGCTTAAATGAGTTAATGCATGCAAAAATTTTAAACAGAGCAAATGACAAGCAATCACTAAATATCATTATTATATTGCATATATTTCTAATATAAAAATTACTTTGTCTACAATCAACTTCTTTGAAAAATTAAGTATTACCATTAAACATTAGAAGAAATAGAAGAGAACATGTTTTCACTTTCATTTTTCATTCAGATGCCTTTCAAAACAACTTTGAAAGAGAAATAATAATAGTGTTAGTATTGTCATCATTAACAGAATAAATAATTAAAATACTGAGCATCATATCTCAAAAAACATTTTACCTAGAATGGCCGCAAAATGTAATTAAATAGAACAGTCCTCCTGCCCCCAAAACACACACAGATAATTTGGATAGCCTCTACTCCAAGATGTACCTCCAGTGAATGTGTCAGGGCAGCATTGGAAATAGTAATGCATTAAGAGTAAGTTCACCCAACACCTTGGAGGAAAATGAGTTACTTCTCTTCAAGAGCAATGTAATTGCACATCATCAATTCTGGAAACCACACTATTTGCCTTACAGATCTAAAGAACTCATATTTCTTGAAAGATTTACAGTGTTATTTACTCAGAGTATTCATTTATATTCTAGCCACAGTAGAGTCTGTGATATTTGGATGGAGAACTAAAAATAAATATTGTTTTCTTCTTTTGAAAGGTTAAATATGCTTTTTCATTAAATTAATTCTTTCAAAATTCATGCAAATTGAAGTGTAGAAAAGGCATCAGACAGTAATATAAAAATGCATAGCTTGCATAACTAGGAATTAGACACCTTCCCAATGATTTTTCATCCTGCTACTCAGTCAACTTTATTCCCACTCAGTTCTAGCTTTTGCTCATCACCCCAAACTTTAATTTTTATATTGCCAGAGGCAGCTTTGTTTAGTTAAAAAACAAAACAAAAACAAAAACAAGTAATTTGAAGTCATGTAGATGTTACTTTTAACAGCATTTCTTTCTCATATAAGTTTTATGAACCTGATAATGTTACTACAGGTTTGAGTTCCCTATTTTTCTCACAGTTAACTCTTAGATTGCAGTGTAGTTATTAAGGGCACAGCCTCTGGGATTAGCCTGACAAACCTGCATGGATTTAGAGAGTTAAGCTCTCTGAGCCTCAGGGCAAAAATCTAGAAAGGAAAGAAATATAAGGATAACCTTTATTTCCTGTGATTTTCTGTGAATTAAAGGAAATAATTCACTGAATGCGCTTAACTCAGCTTCTGGCATCCACTGAACAATCTATAAACATTAGCTATTATTATTGTGTGGTTTTTAAGCCCAATAAATGAAATGATATTAATTGCATTCCCCACTTGTCCTCATTTATCTCAGAACATGTGGGAGAGATGAATCTCATGATAGTTTCCCGGGTTAATTTCTTTTCATTCTAATCCTTTCACCTACTCCAGAACCCAAACTCCTTTTGTTTCTCATTCACCATTTTACCTCCAGTGCCTCGTACAAAGCCTCACACATAGTGAGCACTACATACATATTAATTGTAATTGTTCCATATCCCACTTGGCACTTCTTAGTAGCTCTGCTTACAGACTTTCAGTTGCCCATACTCTGGTATTTCTGTTTGTAACTTTCTTGGTATACCTTCAAAGTTTATAAATTCTGCACCATCCCTGGAGAACTCTATGAAGATGGTAAATACATTTTGATGATGAACTGTATGTTAGCATATAAATATTCATTGTTAACAATTCCTAGGAGTATTTAAAAACAACAACAACAACTCCTATTTTATTTTTTATAAGTATTCTGTAATTTTACTTTTCAAATGATTAAATTTATTTCCTGCAAGCCATTCCATACATCAAAATGCTGAAAGCTGGATTATTAGTCTCAAATAAAAATGTAACTTATTATGTTGATAACTTACTCCCTTCATTTTCCTACTTCACTAAGCCTCCTTACTTGCTCACATCCAGTCAGATGGAAGTACCAACAATCTATGTTGTACAGAAAAATCCTCTAGAGAAAAGTGATCAAAAGGAAATAACATAAATTAAATAACAAAATGAAACAACAAAAATTTACATTTGAATCCTGAAAGTAAAATCTATTTTTTTGCTCATTTTAGAATGGCCCACTTCCGGGATTTTTGGATTCAGCTATGTTGAGTAGGGGAGGAGGAAAGTAGCTTGACAATTTGTGAGCACACACTTTTCCATTAAAATGAGACACCTGAGAAGAATGTTCCCATGTTCTGAAAACTTGCCTAGGTTTACTAAAATGTTAAGAAATTTTGACACCTACTTATCAACTTTAACTTATATTTCCTGCAATAACTAAATGAAAATACTTTTTGTATCAATATCATATATAATAAAGAGGTAATATGCAAATTAACCCTCACACCCTCACAAGATGGCAGCCTACAACCAGGTCAACAGGGGAGTTAGTGAGGGATGACGAAATGACTAAACAAGCAGGCTGTGTGGGGTGACCAGGCTGGCGGGGGGGCCATGAGGGGTGACCAGGCCAGCAGGGGGGGCAGTTGGAGCTATCAAAACAGCAGGGGGCAGTTAGGGGCAACCAGGCTGGCAAAGGGGGGCAGTAAGAGGTGACCAGGCTGGTGGGGGGGCAGTAAGGGTGACCAGCCCAGTGGGGGGGGAGGTGCGGGGGGGGGGGGGAGGCA
>NW_005871713.1:48810-52573 GCF_000147115.1 Myotis lucifugus | reverse complement strand
GCAGAGGGGTAGTAAGGGGTGACCAGACCAGTGGGGAGGAGGCAGTTAGGGGCGCCAAGGCAGACAAGCAGGTGAATGATTAGGAGCCAGTGGTTCAGGATTGTGAGAGGGCTGTCCCTGATTAGAGAGGATGCAGGCTGGGCTGAGGGGATACTTCCCCCCCACCCCATGCATGAATTTAATGTACTGGGCCTCTAGTAGTTTATAAATATACTACTTAAATCAAATAGTAAAGTAAAGGGGGTCCCAAAATTCACGCAAGATTTGAATTTTGCATGAGCATTAACAACAACAACAAGAAGAAAATAAAAGCCTAATTTTACTTGGTTTATTGAATCAAATTCTAATATCTGTTGCTCTTTGATTTCAATCCCTTCAATTTGATAAGCATTACCTAGTACCAATTATGGCCCAGGAGCAGGGACAATGAAGACCAATAAAGACCATGGCTTTGCGTATGTGCCAGCAAAGCCGTGGAGGCCATTTACCCAATGTGCTATTCCATGCATAACCGTATACTGTATACTTTATGAATCAATAAAAAAATTATAATTTTTTATTATAAACCTGTATTTTCTATCAAAATGACTTCTTGCGTGAATTTTGGGACACCCTTTATAAATATATTTCCTGAAAAATGAAACATCTTTGAAAGCCTATAGTAGGGATGCTACCCAGTTTATTTCCAATTCTTAAGTACATTTCTTTAAAATTCAACTTGTAAATTATTGCTTACATAAAAGAAAAGTAATGTGCCATATAACACACATTGCTACAAAACAAAGTTCCGGATGCCAGAGGGAAGCCAGTGCCAGCAGCCAGGGGAAGGAAAGCCTACTCTTGCACAAATTTTCATGCATCAGGCCTCTAGTTGTAAATAAAAGAAAACCATATGGACTAATAAAATTATTATATATGCATATATTTAAGTTTTTAGAGAGGTTCATTATTTTTTTGGCATTTAAAAGTTTTTCTTGAGTAAAAAATGCTTTCTGATTTTTAATTTAGTAGATTATGTTTGGTCTTTTCCATTAGATAAAAAATGAGTAAGTGTCCTAGGCAGGAGCAGAAAGCATTAAATCTGTACCACTGTGTCTTCATCTTCCAGTCTCCACCACAGACAGTATCCCCTGTTCCCTTGCTCCTACATTTGTGTACAAAGCTATGTTGGGAAATAGCTGATAATACTGACCAATCCACATTACAAAGGCAAATAGCCTTAAAATGTTATCATGCAAGGAGAGATTACATATTTTTTTATTTAACATTTCATTTTTAATTACAATTCTACACTAATAAATGAGAAACATGGTAATTAGCGTAAGACCGCTACCCTTCCCATTGGCTAATCAGCATATCCTTATGCAAATTAACTGTCAGCCAAGATGGCGGCTGGCAGCCATGCACTGAAGCGAGCAGGGAGGCTTGCTTACTCCAGTAACTGGCGAACTCCAACGTTCCCCGCCTCACTTGCTAGCCTCTCAGCTGCAACTCTAAGCAACTATGTACTATGTTGCAAATAAGAAGCTAAACAAAACCCCAGAAACCGGCTTTCATTCAGCCGGGCTTCAGACCGCAACATTGTATCGATGTTTTCAGCAGCGAGGCCTCAGAGCTAAAGCTGGCCCAGAATAAAAAAAAAAAAAGCAAAAAAGGAGCTGTTGGGAGCTTCAGTCACTCGCCAGCTGGAAAACAGCCCTCAGCCCCTCACCCAGACTGGCCAGGCACCCCAGTGGGGATCCCCACCCTGATCCAGGACACCCTTCAGGGCAAACCAGCCAGCCCCTACCCATGCACCAGGCCTCTATCCTATATAGTAAAAGGGTAATATGCCTCCCGGCATCGGGATCAGCGGAGCAGCGAGGCTCCTGGCACCAGGATCAGCGTGACAGGGGGCAGCACCCAAACCCCCTGATCGCCCTGCAGTTCTGTGTGTGACAGGGGGCGGGGCCACAACCTCCCCATCCGCCCTGCTCTGTTCGTGACAGGGGAAGGCGCCCCAACCCCCTGATCAGCCCTGCTTTGTGCCTGATAGGGGGGAGCTCCCCAATCCCCTGATTGCCCTGTGGCTCTGTGTGTGACAGGGTGCAGCGCCCCAAGCCCCTGATTGGCCCTGCTCTGTGGGTGATAGAGGGCGGCATCTCAAACCACCCCCCCCCCCACGGGCCCTGCTCTGTGTGTGACAAGGTACGGAGCCCCAACCCCCCTGATGGGCCCTGCTCTGTGCATGACAGGGGCCAGCGCCCCAACCCCCTGATAGGCCCTGCTCTGTGTGTGACAGGAGGCGGTGCCCCAACTCCCCTATCGGCCCTACTCTGTGAGTGACAGGGGGGAGCTCCTGAACCCCCTGATCGGCCCTGCTCTGTACATGACAGGGGGGAGCTCCTCAACCCCCTGATCGGCCCTGCTCTGTGCGTGACAGGGGGTGGCGCCGCAACTTCCCTATCGACCCTGCCTTGAGTGTGACAGAGGGCGGTGCCCCACCCCCCATCGGCTCTACCCTGAGCTTGACTAGGGGTGGCATCACAACCTCCCAATCCGCCCTGCTCTGTGTGTAGCACCCCAACTCCCCAATCGGCCCTGCTCTGAGTCCAACCAGGGGCTGCACCTAGGGATTGGGCCTGCCCTCTGCCACCCGGGAGCAGGCCTAAGCCAGCAGGTCATTATCTCCTGAGTGGCCCCAGACTGTGAGAGGGCACAGGATGGGCTGAGGGACCCCCTTCCCCCCCCCTCCGGGCCTCTAGTTATAAATAAAAATATATTCCATATGTCATGTAAAACTGCAAGACAGTTTTATGAAAAATATTTGCCCTTTCTACTTACTATTCTCTTCCTCAGAGACCTGCCCTTTCAAATCTTTTAGCTACTAATTTAGTATTTAAACTATATGTTTCTTAAATATTTATACTATTGTTTCTTGATTTTCAGTTTTTAAAATATCCAATGGGAATTTAGCTGGTCTCTAACAGGTAAACTTTGAAACACACTTCCCATTCTTCTATCTCCTCAATAGGTATAATGTTTGCTAAAGTCAATGTTTGATGTCAATGCCATTCTTACAATTGTAAATAAAATGATGAAGGACATTATTATTTCATTTTCTTATGTAAAAATTTTTATTTTCTTGAAGTAATATTTTTATTTTGTTTGCTTTGTTCTTTGTATCTTAACTGATTAGTAACTGACTCCCAACATACCCTTCATAATTATAAACTTCCTCTTAAAATATTAAAAACCATGAAATATCTTCTTTGAAGTATTTCCTTCTTTAAAATATTTCTTCTGGAGTTCTCAACTCTTCTCTTCAATTCCTCTACTGCTGGTTCTCCAAACTCACTGCAATGTTGTTATCTTGGGCTCTTCAGTTACCATGTTTTGAAAAATTCTCTCTTAAATCCAATTCTAATCCTGTTTATTAAAGTATATTTCACTCTTTTATTTATTATCTCATGTTTATGGAGTGCCTCTTTTGTAAAGTCCTTGAAAAGAGTGCAAAAGTGGAAAATTTTAGATATCTTGAAAGTTTAAAAACTATCATCAATCTACTCATAGTTATTTGATTTATTGGTCAAATAGAATATTATAGGTTCAAAACAGTTTTCCTTCATTATTTATTTTTTTTAAGAAATATGTTTTTATTTATTTTTATTTTTTAATATATTTTATTGATTTTTTTTTACAGTGAGGAAGGGAAAGGACAGAGAGTTAGAAGCATCGATGAGAGAGAACATTGATCAGCTGCCTCCTACACACCCCCACTGGG
>NW_005871713.1:44966-47980 GCF_000147115.1 Myotis lucifugus | reverse complement strand
CCTTTCATATTTAACTGTATATCTAAATTTCTTAAAATTTTTGCTATGATTTCCTATTTAGTAGGAAACACTGGAATGCATATTGGAAGCTCTCAATGTATGAATGCACCTTGAAAACTGGTGATGACCCAGCTCTAGCCTATGTATTTTGATGGGGAAATCTCCACTGACAGAATCTTTAAGAATATTATCTATATAGACTTTTATCCAGAAATAAACCCTTCACTCTCCTAATTCAGGATTTTAAGATTGACAGTAATGGGTAATTGTGGGAAAGGCTGGTGAATCTCACAGTTCAGTGTATTGAATTTCACTTAGTATCTCTTTGACCATCTATGACTGCTATGCCAGAGTCCAGATTCCTTCTAGTTTGTTGACAGAGTGAACTTTCTTTCTTCTGCTGACACTGAACGAGGGAAGTTGCCAGCTAGATGGGATGTGAAAAAGGACCAGGTAACAACGAGCACCTTATATAACTTTTTTAGAAATCCTCTCCACCTGGACCTTCATTTATGGAGAGCCCTGTTGTCTCTCCTATCTAAGCCCTTCGATGGGTAGGTGGATGAATCACCCGTCTTTTGTACTTCCCTGACTACTAGTTTAGAATTCAAATTTCCCTGTTATTTTAAATCACTGAATACTCATCTGTCCTTCCACTTCTACAATTATATTATAGTCAAATCCTCTCTTATTGTCTTGGTACTTGTGCAACTGTTCTTTTACTGTAGTAACTTTAGTGAGTACTGGGAAAAAATAAAGGTAAAACATGAATTGAGTCTTTTGTGCTTAGTAGAATATTGTGCTTTAAGTCTCTAAATTTGAATTTCAAAAAAATTTACTGATAAAGGAAATATTTTGTATTTCTTAACATCACAGTAAACAGATGGATGCCTATTTTCTAGTGTTAATTCTGAATAAAGCCACTATATGTACTTGATTTCCATTTGAATATTTGTATTTATACTGTGGCTCTCTTATGGATTTATATAAATTTTATACATGGCTATCTCTTGTTATTTTAAGATTGTTCCTAATTTGTTGAAATTCTATTTTCAAATATACTATCTAGCAAATGTTTTAGTGTTAGGGCTACAAAGACAAAATATTTGTGCATCACTTTCTTTAATTACATCTTCTAGTAATCATATTAGCAGACTTGGTAAACGTAGTAGATATAACAAGCTTAAATATCAATATATAATTATGAATTATTCAAGTTTAATTATACAAAATTATACAAAACAAAGCAATTACAGAAATGGACAAAAGGAAATAATTAACAACTGGTTCTGAACCTTTCCATTCAATCTGGGGGATGGCTAAGAATTTGACCCTGAGTCAATTCCTCTTATGCCACACACAGATCATCTTGATCTATCATCACTGTCAATAAAACATTGACTTAGCTCATTCTCAAAGGTACACATCATCAAAGCTTTTAAAGCCAAGGGCCTTGATTCCTTGCTCCAGGTTCTTTGCTCATTTTTTTTTTCTGAAATAGCATTTTCAGAATGAAGAAATAAAGGTCAGACTGATGGGGTAAATTATAAAGCAGACGCTTGAATAGTGCAATGGGGAAGAGCAGGATAGGATCGGTGGGATACTATGTGGGATCCTCAGGCTATCATACTGAATATGGGTCAGCAATGGTTTGCTGGAGGAATAAAGATATTGACAATAACCTCAATAATTATGTAAAATGGAAAACTAATTAGAGAGCAGAAACTCTAAATTGCCACCCTTCTTCAAATCTCTGCCTAGACTCCAACACAGGATAGCTTTCCCTAGCTATGAACCTGTACACTGTCGAGCAATAGAGGAATTTTCAGACATTCAGTGTAAAGCCAAAGTTAGAACTAGGATTTTAGGTCCATTAAAGTCAGTTACTGAGAAAATAGGGGGGAAAAGTAAGTGAAAATTGTGTATTTATTCTAATTGGTGCAGTTCAAATTAGTTTCAGCTGCAGATAACTAACTACAAGATAAAAAAGCTACAGAGGCCTAGTGAGACAGAACTTTTCTCTCATATAAAAATCCCAGTTGGGGGCAGTCCAGGGCTGGTAGAAGCACCATCAAGGAGATGGGGTTCTGTCCATCATTCTGCCGCCACACCTTTGCTTGGCGTCTTGTGCTCAAGTGTACTTCGTGGTACAAGAGAGCTCCTGCAGGTCTGCCCACCACCCCCGCATCCAGCAGCAGAGTAGAGGGCAGAGGAAGAGTGGAAGGATAAAGACTGCTCCTCTCAGCTCGGGTAGCTCCATGAGCCACCTTCTACGGTTTCTTTACATCATATTGGCTCAAATGTGTCTCCATATCACATCTAGACACAAGGGAGAATGGGACCTGTTGGCAATTAGTGGAGAACACCCAGTCCCCAAGTGGCACTCAGGTTCTGAAGGAGGAGAAATGGGTGTCGTGCAGCACTCGGCAGTCTCAGAGATGCTTGCTTCTTTCCCTTCAGCTTCCTCGCACTAGCACACAGCCTTGCTAATTTCATTGCCGTGATGGCTGGTACATAAGCCTCCACAACTTAGGCCTCTTCTTTTCTGCTCTATGGCTTTCCATTCCTGCCTTGTTACCTTCATGTCCTTTCAATGTCCTTACCTAACCAGAATAGAAAACTATTTTATTAACTACAAGTAAATTCAGTTTTAAAATTAGCAAGACTACTTACCTTTTTTCTACTAAGGAAATTAATAAACTGAATCAGGATGCCTTTAGTTTATATAATCATGCTACCTTTCTCCCCCTCCCCCTGTTCAGTTGCACTAGCTATAAAATAAAGAAAAAACATCTAACCTTTTTTGATGATACGGTAAGAACTGCCTTCTGTCTTCTCATTCGCCCTTTCAGCATAAAACCTTTATCCTCTGTGTTCACAGCTATGAGTCTTCTTTGTTCTTATTTAAAAGTGTAGATACATTTTGCGAATTCCATCCCTGAATCATATATTAAATAAAATCCATCTTTTCACACTTGAGTTTTGCATGTATAATTATACTGATATACTAATTA
>NW_005871713.1:38631-44866 GCF_000147115.1 Myotis lucifugus | reverse complement strand
AATTGTAAGGAGTGTGGAATGATAATGTATTCCTTGCAATTTCAGAAGAAATAAAACAAATATTATAGAATTTTCATCATATAATTAAAGATTAGCAGCTGAGTAAAAACATCTCAAAAGCTATGTCCAATCATCTCTCCCTAGAGCTGTGATGGTTAAACTATAGTATGTTTAAGACTTACTTAGCATCTTGATAAAATCCACATTTGTACAGGCCTCATGCCCAGAGGCGCTGATTTAGTATGTGCGAGGTGGAGTCCAGGAAACGGTGTTTTAAATCAGCACACCAAGGTTCACGGGCAGGGTGCCAAGTGTGGCCTGAGGAGAAGCAGGGGATAAAGTGATAGATCAAAGAGAACCTTCCTCGTGTGGGAGAGGTTAAACCTAAACAAACAGCAGAAAACAAAGAGGCCAATACATCCACGCCAGAGACTCTGCTGTTCAAGAGAACATACCAGAAAGGGAGAGTGGTTTTAAAAGATCATGAAAGAACTTCCTAATTTTAGGAGCAGATAAAAGGGAAATGATTACGATTTTGCACTCAGAGAGAAACTGAAACCACAATGCTCTGTAAAAGATGGGAGATGAATGTATGTCTAATGTAAAATTTGGTAGAGAGTGATTATATTTTATAAGCAATCAAAGATAGGAAGCAAACTGTGAAAAAATATTAATATCAAAGAAGAAAAATATGATGATTAGGTCGCTGGCATTTGTTTTCCACATCAGAGGAAAACAATTTTTGTACTATGTAAATAAAAATGTAGCACTTAAGAGTTCTATTTCTGGAGACAATTCCATTACCTATTAGCTGTATTATAATAGACAATGGTGCGAAACCTCAGTTGTGTCAACCCAAAAATTAGGATGAAATTGTTAACTAACTCATGAGATAGTGATGATGATTAAATATGACAATATATGTAAAGTACATAACAGTATACACAGCAAGAATTCCAACACTGTTGCGCTTGCAACATACTCCCTCATATCATCCAATGCTGTGATTAAAAATAAGTAAGGGTGAAATCAAACAATAAATTCTCACAGTCTACAGATACTGGGAACAGAAAGAAAAAACAAACAACAACAACAAAATTCTGCTATACAAAGGCTTTGCTTAATCATGGACTGAGAATGTTTTATACTGGAAGGATTCAAGTTGCCTTTAAGATTTTGGCTGTCTTGAAAAAAGAAATATTTGACGTGGAATGAATGTGGAAATGAATAATCACTAAATATTCTCTGAGTATGGATTACTGAAGTTCTTTTTCCTATAGTTACTTTTTAAAATTTTTTTAAATATATTTTATTGATTTTTTACAGAGAGGAAGGGAGAGAGATAGTTAGAAACATCGATGAGAGAGAAACATCGATCAGCTGCCTCCTGCACACCTCCTACTGGGGATGTGCCCGCAACCCAGTTACATGCCCTTGACCGGAATCGAACCTGGGACCTTTCAGTCCGCAGGCCGACGCTCTATCCACTGAGCCAAACCGGTTCCGGCTATAGCTACTTTCTTAGGAATTATTTTTTATTACTCATTCTTGCATGCAATCTCCCCTGGAAAAGAAGGAAATCCTCCAATTGAATCTATTTATCTGATCTTCACCATTGTCATGGGTTTGGCAGGACTGAGAAATTAACTAAGCAATTCTATCCTTAAGGTCCTTCAGGCTTGACAACCTGATTAATGAACAGGAGAGGATATCTATTGTTTGAACTCATAGCTGACATGTATTTATGAATTGCCTGAATCTAGTTTACTTACCTTCTTAAAGCAGGTACAAATTATCCTGTTCAATTTCACTTGGTATTTTACAATTGAAATGCATCAATTAGTTGCCAGAAGGAGACAGCAAAAAACTATAATAGCAGAACCTCCGGTTTCATTCAGTTAAGTCATCACTAAATGTCATGTAATAATTAAAATTGTTGTAATTGTCATCTCTCTGCTGATAGCAACCAACTCTGTATTTCCAACACAAACATCGCTCCTCAGTTTCAGATCAATGAATTGAATTGCCTCCTGGATTATCACCAAACTGTAGTCTCACGCAAGCAACTCCTATTCAACTTACTCAGTCCTCCCCCAAACTGTTCCTTCCACATTGCCTTACCACCTCTTGTCTAGATTGCTAAAACGATCTCCCAAATTATTTCCTTTATGTATTGCCCTACACAAATTTGTCTTCCAAACTACCACCAAAATGATGTTTTCAACATTTCTGAAATGCTCCCCCATCTGTTACATCTTCCAATGGCCGACCACAGCAGAAAAGATCAAGGGCCATGTTCTTGGCATCATACATTCCAGTGTGCCTCTAAAATCTCACTCCAGCCTAACCAGATAGGATCGACCCCTGCCACTACTACCAATGCCTACACCAATGAACACACGAAATTTAGGTTTCTTTCGCTTCTTACAGCAAGGGAGACCACACGTGAGAGGAACACTGATGAGCCTGTCAAACAGGAGATTGGGACTCATGTGGAGAGATTCTAAAGAGGATTTAGAGCAGCGGTTCTCAACCTGTGGGTCGCGACCCCTTTGGGGGTCGAACGACCCTTTCACAGGGGTCACCTAAGACCATCGGAAAACACATATATAATTACATATTGTTTACAGTAGCAAAATTACAGTTATGAAGTAGCAACGAAAATAATTTTATGGTTGGGAGTCACCACAACATGAGGAACTGTATTAAAGGGTCGCGACATTAGGAAGGTTGAGAACCACTGATTTAGAGACCTGTCAACATTTTGGGGTGGGATGCTGTCAGAGAGCAGGAACAAGTCGCTGGTTATTTTCATATTATTTATCTAGGGGGCGGAGGGTGGGGCGATAGGATTGTCACTGGTAAGGAAACAGCTATCACTCCTGCTTTCCTGAAGAAGAGGATATCTAGCTACTTTTGTAACTGCCAAATGTTCTTTACTCTGTCTTACTCTATTGTGGCCTCACAGTGGGCCCTCTGACTATTGATTATTTTCTGAGAAAGTTGTTGATGTTTAGTTGGGACCTCTATGGCCAGTGAGCTGCCAGAGTCGTTGTTCACTCTCACTACCCAAGTCAAGGTCTACATACTGGCTTGTCAAGCGAGGTGCAGGCGTACTAGTAAGATGCGTGTTCTTCCTAACTTAAGAGTCTTGACAGAAGTGACTCTCAGAGCTTGAAAAACCTCACCTGCACCCTTTTAAGGACTTTCTCCTCGTCTTTTTTCAGGATTCTGTCTCTCTTCTTTTATGCTTGCATGCGTTTAAAAGTGGAAAAGATACATGAATGTATTAATACTAATTTTAAAAAATAAATTATATAAAATTAAGAAAAATAAAGTGATAAAGTTTCTTTTCACTAATCAATTCACAAGCCATCTTACTCTTCTTCCCAATTTTGCAATGAGAATAAAGTTGTTCTAGTCAAGATTAACACCTTGAAAAAATAATATCCAAACAGCATAGACTAATCTTGACTTTGAAATCAAATTCTCTAAAGATATGGCAAAACAATATATTTTAGAACTATATATAGAAAACATCTCCATCAATTTGTAATGACTGGGTTAAGTGCATTAAAACATACAGTGTTATTTATAAAACTTTTAAAAAATACTCACCAGAGTAGTATTAACAGTAGTTTGGAATTGAAAATATTTTGAAATTGCTTTAAATTCCTCTAAAGAGCCCTGTTTTGTAAACAATAAATCTTCATTACCACTTGCTGACTTAACAAGTATAATACCATTTCAGCAAACTCTAAAAGGGGGATGAAATAAAACAGGAATTATCATAATAATGTTTGCTCAGGGTACAGAGAAAGAGGTATAAATAACCATTCTGAGTCCACTAACCTTTAGGAAACTAAGAGTTTAAAAGTAAATTAACAGTAAAAAGCCCAATTAAACCAGGCCTTAAAGTGTAGGCATAGCTCACCTACCTCAAATAAAAATCCAAACAGAATACAAATAATATAAAATAAGCACCATTAATCTGAAAATGTAATACAAAAACACGCTAAGTAGACTAGGAAGTCACTTGGGCAAACCGAAGTACAATGCAATTTAAATTTAAAGCACTAGAATGCCGCTGGGAAATTTAAAGCAAATATGAACCCACTGGGAACCAATCCTAGCTCAAGCAGAAAAAAAAATACAATCACTGCTAATAAAGCAAACACAACTATTACTGATAATTATATCAAATATTTAAAAGTTAAAGAAATAGTATTACAAAGTAGGTTTTTGTTGTTGTTGTTTTGCTTTTTTAAAGGGAATAGTACCAGCAAGTCCCTGCCTCCACTCCTCTCAGCCTCCAGCAGGACAGAGAGAAGTTCCTGGAAATGATGCAGGGGGAGGCCTGCCAGGTGAGCTTGCTCACCCCCTTTCCCCTGCCCCCCCCGCCCCGCCCCCTGAGTTCAGGTGCGGCAGTGAGGCCCCTTGGCTGCCCCTGCCCTCCAGGCCCCTGGGGCCAGCACCAGTCCTGTGGTTCATACCCAGGGAGCAGTGGCTGCATTTTGGGAGGCAGATGATACTGTGCATGTGGTCCAGGTGCCCACGGGGTCAATTCAGGGGTACAAGCTGATGAGAAATTTCTGAGGAAGGTGCACCCTGTATTGCTGGAGGTGGATGTGTTGGCGGGGACCCCGGTAAAGCCACGGGACCTCCAACATGCTGCTGTGTGATGAGGAAATGGAAACTTAACTGTGCCAGGCACCAGTTTTTCATCCTCTGACCCTGTCTATCTCTATGACACCCAGTTTGCTATTTCTGTTGTGTATTTCCAACCATTGACCCAGGGACACACCAAACACAAGAATATATATACTTATTACAAGTTCAAAACAAAACAAAAGGGGGGGGAGATGAATCTTATACTTTAGCATAATGAATTAACTAGAACATAATTAGGACATAATAAACAGAGAGAACATTAACTTAAAACACAGAAGAAACGCAAGCTCCTTCTAAACAGTTAATATAAAGAAATTCTTGTCTGTGACAAATTAATGAGAAGGGTTGGTAAAGGTAAAAAAAATGTTTCAGATGAAACCTGGTTATTCAAAGCAGGATTTAAGTTCAACTTTGAATTTACCTTAAGAAAAACCAATCTTAATGCTAATGTAAACGTTAATCAGAAGACGTACAGGTCATTTGAAATAGGATAAGACCTTCCTTGGAGAGTAATTACTCAGAAAATTATAATTGGCTTAAGAGCAGCACCAATTACAAATGGATTCTAGCTCAACCATAACTAAATATCTATAAGCAAAACACCTCCTGATACCACGCTGGGTTAATCTATGTATGCAGAGAAAAGTTAATATAAGTAAATACTTTTTTGCATAATCCCTTACAAAAAATGGATGAACCACTAATGGAGAATAGAAAAAAATAAAAGTCGAATGTATCAGTTTAATGTACTGTTAACCTCTAATATAAATGCAGTAATGAACGTTCAAAAGAAGTTAAGTAACTTCATAAACATTCAACCTCCCCTCTGTTTACCAAAAGAATCCATAAAACTTACATTGTTAATGGAATATGAAAATTAGTTATCTAAGTAGCTGAAGTAAGCATAATCTGAATTATTTTGATTTAGGGGAATGCAGAGCAATGGACTAACTGGACATCCTGAAGTACATATGCACCAGGGGGCGCGGTCCCTCAGCCCAGCCTGCACCCTCTCTAATCCGGGACCTCTTGGGCTCAGGCCTAAACTAGCAGTTGTACATCCCTCTCGCAATCTGGGACCGCTGGCTCCTAACCACTCACCTGCCTGCCTGCCTGATCACCCCTAACCGCCTCTGCCTGCCTGCCTGATCACCCCTAACTGCTCTCCCTTGCCAGCCAGATTGCCCCTAACTGCTCTCCCCTGCTGGCCTGATCGCCTCTAACCGCCTCTGCCTTGGCCCCTGCACCATGGCTTTGTCCAGAAGGATGTTCGGAAGACATCCAGTCTATCCGGTCTAATTAGCATATTACCCTTTTATTAGTATTAGTATAGATGCTTCAATTTCCATGTTTTATAATAGTATGTGTAATAAACTTCTTATAGCTCTTTAGTATTATTTATGTTAAATCATTTAAACAAGGAAGTCATTAGAGTGATAAGGCTCAATGCAGTAAGCCTGTGTAAGCAAACCAAATCTAAGCCTACAAATGCCTTAAGATTATAAATTCAAACACTAGGGACACTAGTAACAAACAGCCAACTAGGCTTTAATTTACAGCCAAT
>NW_005871713.1:34737-38531 GCF_000147115.1 Myotis lucifugus | reverse complement strand
TACTTTGCTTTTGTCTTTTCTCTATAAAAGCCTCTCCCCAAGCTCCTGTGGTGGAGCATTCCTAAACACTTGCAATTTGGTGCTGCCCAATTTGAATAGATTTTTGGTAAAATGAACTCTTAAAGATGTAATATGCTTTACTTTATCTTTAACACATATTATGCAGCTAATATTAATTTTACAATTAACTCATGAAAGCACAACCTGCTTAAGAATTAGAAATAGTATAAGCATTCTTATGTTTAATTATCTTAACTCTTATTGTTCTTTCATTATTATGCATTATTTAATTATTGGGGAAAAGCAATATTCCATTCCTACTTGTAGAAACATTAGGATGCCAGTGAATTAAATTTATAAATATGTAAGCAATGAAGATGTTCACTTTTATTCAAAGTTATAATTCACAGAATGTTATCTCCTAGAATTTAGTAGTCATGTAGTAACTCTCATAGACCTGTCAATCTAAATTTTAATTTCATCAGAAAATGTGGTCTATCCATGAGATGTTCCTTCTTTAGGTTTAAAAACAGGTGCTATCCCAGGGCAAGTAAAGTGACAAATATTAACATCTAGCAGACACCATCTTTATTATAATCAGTGCTCTGAAATTTAATGCCTGGAACCAAAACTTCAAAGATATGGTGCTAGAATATTTTGATTACGGATCCACATTAATATTGTGAATTCATTGGGTAGCTAAATTATCATTAGCAATTTAAGCTAAATATTAAGAACTTAAATCCCTCTCCAATGGCATGCCAAAATTAGATAGAGCACCATAAATCATTAGTATCTTATAATCTTACCACTAATATTTTTCAATAAAATGTTATTATATTTTAAAATATATTTTTATTGATTTCAGAGAGGAAGGTAGAGAGATAAAGAGAGAGAGACAGAGAGAGAACATCAATGATGAGAGAGAATCATTGATGGGCTGCCTCCTGCTTGCCCGACACTGGGGATGAAGCCTGCAACCCGGGCATTGCCCTCACCTAGACTCAAACCATGACCTCCTGGTTCATAGGATGACATTCAACCACTGAGCTATGCTGGCTGGGCTGTTATATTTTTGAACAATCATCCTCACCCAATATAATTAAAATGCCAAAATTGAGTAACAAAATTAATTATCATTTTTATTCACCTTTTTCATCACCCAGCAATAATGAGATTGAATATTATAAACCTTACACATTTACCCCAGCCACATAACTCATAGTAAATCTAGGAACAGTCCTCTCCTATGGCCAGGAACAATTATTACTGGTTTTCACCATAAAACTAAAGCCTCATTAATGTACTTGCTATCTCAAGGAACACCTATTCTATTTATGCCTACCTATAATTATCACAACTCCTACATTATTCATTTAACCAAGTGAATATGAACTTAGTGATATGATTTACAGCAAATAGCAGAGCTTGCTGGTTCATCTAGTTGGAGGAGCTACTTTAGCCTAACAGCCTCAATCATGTTTATCCATCAATCTACCACTTCTTATAATTTAGAGTTTGCAATCATCCTAATTCAATCATATATCTTCACTCCTTCAGGACACCTATATTCATAATGACTTTCCACACACTTGCTTTCTATGTAATAAAGTTAAGCCCCTGCCCAATCATAGGGGTCTTATCTGCACCATGAAGGTTCCATTTTAAATAATCAACATTATTAATATCCAGACTATTAAGCAATACACTCACAGTATATTAATAATGAAGACTAGTGTCTAAGGATACTTTAAAAGGTCCCAATATAGCAGTTGTACAAAAAAAAACTTTAAATGAATTAATCCTCAGTGAATAAAAATATTTTTATTGTAAGATATTTTTGAGCTGTTAGTCACTCAAGTGTAGCCCCCATGCCAGAGTTTGACAGAATCTGATCATTAGTGTGGATTAAACTATGACTCCCATTAGTAGTACCATTTCTGCTGAGTATCTATCTGCTGAGTCTTCATAGTCTAAAGGAAATAAATTTTTAAAAGCCACAAATATTACAAATGCTATTTAACAGCATTATCCTAGATATTTATATTATAATTATTATGAAACAATAGTAATTCTGACAGCATCTATAACTCAATTTTACTTATAAAATGTATTTCATAGAATTACAGTGATTTACCAGTAATTACTGGGAAAATATTCCCTTATTGTATGCTTTATATGCCAAATAAAATTTTACTTCACATCTGATCACTTCAATTTTGAAACTGGCCCCAATAATGACCCTTTAATTGTCACCTATTTCTTTATACAACAACTAGTGACTTGGTGCATGGATTCATGTACATTGAAAGGAAAGTAATTAGAAGGTGGCTGGCAGGGCAGGACTGAGCGAGAAGGGCTGGACACGCCCTGGAGCCAACCTCCCGAGATCCCTCCCCTGCCGGCCGCACCTGGGCAGCACCTTAGCTCCAAGGGCCTCTACAGAGTGAGTGGGGTTTCTTCGGCAGGTGGGGTCCCTTGGCCAGGCCTGCGGGATCGGGCCGAAATCAGCTCTCTGACATCCCCTGAGGGGTCCTGGAGTGGGAGAGGGGACTCTGCAAAGTTGCTGTCACTTGGCAGCTCCTGCATTGAGTGTCTGCCCCCTGGTGGTCAGTGCGCATCATACCTACCATCCGATCGGCTGGTCGGTCAGTTGCTTAGCCTTTTATATATATAGATATATTGATACTGATCTTATTCTTCTTGTACTAATTAATAAGTAACCCTTAATCTGTTAGTTTTGCTATAACCCCAAAGAGGAGTAATAAATCTATTAGTGTCAAGACTATTTAACATTGTTAGTTTCTATATTAGTAATTTCACATTCTAATGACTACAATTACTACCTAAATACAGAAAAATCAAGTTCATGTGAATTAGAATTGAAAATCTAGAACAATCTACAATTTACAACACAATCCTTCCTAGTATTAAATTGTTACTGTTTGAGCAAAATTATACTCTTGCTAACACTATCTTGGATGTCTCAGGATATCAACCTATAAATGAAGTAAAGAAATGAAATAAAAATATATTTAAAAGCACAATTAAAATAAATAAAAGTTATTCTTCTTATACTATGAGTCACAAAATTAGTCTGAAAATGAAAACAAACAAACAAAAGGCCTGTAAGAGTAAAACTAGGTAGATTAACAGCAAAACAAATAAGTTTGACCTTATATTAGGGTTATAACATAATTCCCTAAAACTCCTATGAATAAGAAACCTCTCACTAGCATTTAAATAGTACTTCTAATTCTTTTAATTTGTCCAATATATTAACTTCACCGTGATATTTAGTGGGAAGAACATTAGTTTCATTTATTATGATGCTTTATTAAAACTAAATGTTAACCTAACATTAAGCACCACTTATTATAGGTGCACCCCAGAAAGCTGCTGTAAGCTGAGCACTCTTGTAAGAGTATTAGGTATATGTATGGTTTTTCACGTCAAAATTCTCAAAACATTTAAACTTTAAAAATTACTTTCCTACCTTAAGTATGGTGCTCCAAAACAAATAAAATTCTAACTAACTATATCCTAAAACATCATTACTTAATAAATATATGAAGAAATAAACTTGCATTTTTAACAGTTTTTCAAATCACTTTTAACACTGTTACCAGCAGGTACAAGCTGATTATCACTATTACAACTAGATGCTATCAAATTTTACCTATCTAAAGTACCTAAATACCAAAATTCTACATTTTGGGATTTATTTTAGTTCAAATTATCTTAATCAAACATTCACTAATACAAAACTTATTATAATTTAAAGTTATATGTAT
>NW_005871713.1:33878-34637 GCF_000147115.1 Myotis lucifugus | reverse complement strand
AAGTAATATTAATTTCAATATTTATTATTTCTGATTTAAAAAATGAGACAAAAAGTGATTATGGGCTTCTACTTTGCATTCTACATATTAATAGAATTTTTTCCACTTTCAGTAGCACTGATTTATATTCAGCAGCATGGACTCACTAAATTTACTTGTAATATAATGTTGTATTCCCAACTAATCCCCAATAGGTGATCTAATAAATTATTATAACTAACATGAATAATTAAATTTACATTAAAATATTGCTATAGTGATTGTATCATGACTATCAAAAGTGTATGTCGAAGCATAAATTGCACTAACTAAAGAATAAGATTATGGAGACAATTCCTATATCATTTTTCATAACACTATGCCTTAATGTGCCTTAGAAAATGTCTTCCACTAATGGAGATCTAATAAATTATATAAATACTGATTAATTAAATTAATTTTTGCTAAGTAGCTTATTTTATCAATTTGTTTTTAGAAAATATTTCTTTTAAATTCCTATCTTTCTAGACTCTAATTAATCACTAAAATTATTGGATATGCTTACTAACCATCCCTCATTACAAAAATATTTCAATGGATTGTGCTTTCTGTATTTATTATAATGAAAATTCTTAATGAATATTACAATAGAAAGATCAAATCCCCCATACCATTATTTTATGGGTATGAAAATCTGAATAGATGATTATCACCAAGATCAGCAATTTAAATTATTACAAAAAACTATTCACTAGTACTTTCAGCCATACTCTCTGCTCA
>NW_005871713.1:31805-32885 GCF_000147115.1 Myotis lucifugus | reverse complement strand
TTCAAATATTTAAGTACCTATACTACTATGACATCAGAACTTCCTGGAAACCTAAACCTAAATTGCCACACATCTTACCCGCAACCAAAACCACTGGCATGGAAAACTTTGGAAGTGAGTTTTATGTGTCTGTTCTGACCTGGAGATGTCCAGTAATTCCATCTAAAATGCTAGATTCTACTCCATCACTCCATCCTGGTATGCTGTTCATTTCTTTCTTTACTGGTTTTATGCACCTCAGTACCCACAGATACTGAGATAGGAAAACCTTTACAGAACAGTGGCTGCTGAAATGACTGCTCTTTTCCTTAGAGCTCATGAAATCCTTCCTGTTTTCTCCTGTTATTTTCTTCTAATAGAGAAAAACAAACAATAACAAATCAACAAAATCTTGAGTCTATGAGTAAGACCGCTTGTAAGTGATGTGAACAGTCACACGCGTGTCAGACAAGTTGGACTCTCTTAAATTCTCACAATATTTTCCCCTACCTTATTTATTTATTTTGCCTTAGAGTTGTTTTAATCACCTTTGCCTGAATTCTGCATATCAAGATGCATTAAAAATGTCATGCTGGTATCAATGTAAATATATCGAATAGAACATGAAAGTAAAGAATACTAAATATTCACCATATAAAAATGACCTGCCATTAATTTATTAAATCAGGAATAGAGAATATAAAATACAGATTTATTAAAAATTGCAAGGTACATGAGCAATATGCAAAGAGGGTCATAAGGTCACTTCAGACTGCAAGTCTGAGATTGTCAAGTAAATGGGGTTAGCTGATAAAATCATGCACCCTTCCAATTGCTGATACACTCCAGGGGGATCATCTGCTGAACAAAGATAATCCACACAGGGAAAGCAAATTGGGATAAATTTAAAAGAGTATTAAAGCAAACCCAAAATTATAATATAGCGCTATTTTCAACAAATTCAGGGAGGATTTTTCATTTCATAGAGAGGTTCATCTTGTCAATATATCAAGAGCAAATATTTTGACAAGCTTACCATCTCCTACTTTTTTACCAGGGGAATTTCTGAATACTATGCATTCAATCAACAAATATTACTGA
>NW_005871713.1:30060-31705 GCF_000147115.1 Myotis lucifugus | reverse complement strand
GATGGCGAACCTATGACACGTGTGTCAGAGTGACACGTGAACTCATTTTTTGGTTGATTTTTCTGTGTTAAATGGCATTTAATATATAAAATAAATATCAAAAATATAAGTCTTTGTTTTACTATGGTTGCAGATATCAAAAAATTTCTATATGTGACACGGCACCAGAGTTAAGTTAGGGTTTTTCAAAATGCTGACACGCCGAGCTCAAAAGGTTCGCCATCACTGCCTTAGGAGCATCTACTCTGCCCATATGTTCCAAATAGAGTTGACTTGCCTCTGAGTACTTCCTTATCTCTGCCCTCATCTTGCAAGTTCAATGAGAAATTTGGTCAGTCAGCCTTTGCAGGAGATGCTTTCCTTTCCTTAGAGTCATGCAGGACTCCGTACTTAATAACTTCTCTGAGCTCGAGGAAGGGTCCCCACAAAGATGTTCATTGTCTAAGGCTGCATGGGCCACTCAAAGGCATACCGTGCTGATGCCCTGGACCAACTCCCAAGAGCAACTCTCATTGCTCTTATTTCCAAGGTTCTATTACTAATACTTCAGTCCTCGGGAATCCAAATGCTCCCTGAAGTGTGCCTACACCTCTGGGTCGGTGTGGAAGATGCAAGTGCATGTGTGTCTTCAACTTCAAAGCATACAATTTACAGAACTTAGAAAACCCATATGTCCTCAGAGTCACCACTCTCCCTTTGTAACACCTAGAATCCACCCAGTCTCACACACTTCAGCTTTTACCTCGCCAAGCCTCTCAGCTATTCCAAGAGAGTAAGGAAAGAAGAGTCCCTAGGGGCAGGGGGAAGATTGATTTTAAAAGGGCCAAACTATATAGGATAATGAAAATATTCCTTATCTTTTTTAACAAATACTTTTATTGATTTTTAGAGAGCGAGGAAGAGAGAGGGAGAGAAAGAGAGAAACCTCGATGTGAGAGTGACACAGATCAGCTGCCTCCTGCTAGCCCCCTACCAGGGATTGAGCCTGAAACCAGGAATTGAACTGGCAACACGAGATGACACTCAACCAACTGAGCCAGACCAGCCAGGGCTATTATTTATCTTGATGCTAACATTTGCCAAGCTGTGAACTTAAAGTTTGTGCAAGTTGAACTAACAAGCAAAATAGAGACAGACATAGATAGAGAGCAGGCTGCCAGCTGCCAGGGGTGGGGGTGGATTGGGGAGTTGAGGAGGGTGGAGGGATTGAGCAAAAAAGGAAAAAAAATGAGAAAAAACAAACTCATGGACATGGACAACAGTATGGTGACTGCCGGGGTGAGGGGGAAGGGGAGGAGGAGGAGGATACAGGGGGTATAAATGGGGATCCAAGGAGACTTGATGTGGGGGTAAATACACAGTACAGTGTACAGATGACACGTTGTGGAATTGTGCACCTGAAACCTGTACAATTTGGTTAACCAGTGTCACCCCAATAAAAATAAAAAGGAAAAACATAGTTTGTGCATTTTACTGTTTATGAATTGTATTTCATGGGTAAAAAAGATGTTGCCACGAAAATGATGTTGTCAGCAAGCATCAGGGCAGTCTTCATGGTGGAATCCATTTTTAGTTAAAAAGTAACTTTTTCTGCCAGGAGTTAAACACAATCACTATTCCGTGGCATAAAGAGGACGCTGATGAA
>NW_005871713.1:18970-20259 GCF_000147115.1 Myotis lucifugus | reverse complement strand
CCTGGCACTGTTTTTGGGCCACCCTGCTGGACACTGCTGGCCTGGCTGGCCCCAGGTAATTGAAGGAAAACTTAAAATTTTCAAGAGCAGTACCATCTGAGTACTTGGCTGGATCTAAAGGAGACATTAAGATAATAAAACTGTGCTTACGTGACATGGCCAATGACCCTCAAGTCTGTGAGAACTAGTTTTACATCTCAGGTCTCTGACAGCCAGGGCTGTGATCCTGCTTAGTTATTATTCCACAAAAATCTAGGACTTGAAATTAAAAGTTCATTTTGTCAACCTCCTCAAATAGATTCCTACCTATGACATTGCTAGTAATCCGTTTTCTATTCATGCTTTAACATTTCCAGTTATTGGAAACTCACAACCTACCAATACAACATTTACTGAGCAAAGAATGGATTAAATAAGGTGCTATTGGAAATATGTGTTCCCATGATTCTTCAATATGATGTTGCTTCCAGTGTTTGAGAGCAATAAGTCTTTCTGTAATCGCCTCTTTCGTAAGTTAAATGCCCTCTATCTTTAGTGCCATATGGTATGCTTTTGAGCCCACTCAGCATTCTGATTTTGCTACTTTATCAGTACTCCTCTTAAAATATGAGCAAGGTTGGTGCATAAGATTTAAATGTGTCATTTTTCAAAATATTTATCAGGATTTCTTACTATGCACTTTTTATTGCTTGATTACTTGCCACATTTGACTAAAACTGAACTTTTGAATTTCTTAACATTTCATCCCCAAATAGATCCCCATTATTCTAAAAGCAGGGGTGGAGACCCTTTTTTCTGCCAAGGACCATTTGGATATTTATAACATTATTTGTGGACCACACAAAATTATCACCTTAAAAATTAACCTGCTATATTTGATGAAACATTTAATTAACTCACCCCTAATGCCTTGGCAGGGCCAGACCTAATGATTTTGTGGGCCTAATGATTCGGCCCGCAGGCTGGACCTTCTCCTCTCTTGCTCTAGAAGGAATATTAGTATTTCAGAGTTATAGCTCCCTGGCAAACTTTATAAAGGAACTGATAACAAAACAAAAATAAAAAAGTTTGCTATAGGTTTAAAGGAAAATTAACTCATCATTATGCAAGAATTATATGGACAATTAAATGACATAAAATAACACTGACAGGGGAAGAGGAAAAAATCATATTCACTTAATGTCCTGATTATATCATTAAAAGACCCAACACTGACACACATCTAAGCCAGTTATATAAAGAATATTTTAATATTAAAACCCCCCACATTTTGTCAAGTGCCTAAAACA
>NW_005871713.1:15937-18714 GCF_000147115.1 Myotis lucifugus | reverse complement strand
CTCATATTGGACTCTATCCACTGGAAATTTTGATAGGCTCAAATCTCTTTCATGCACCAAATTGAGCTAAGACATAAATAATTATTTTGTTTGAGGAAGCTGGCCATCACTAAATTGCCTAGTTCTGTAGTTTGCACATGAACTGCAGCAACATGACTGTTATTATAGGCCCTGAGTCAGACTGCCTGGTTTCAGATTCAGGTTCTCTTATGCAATAACTCTATAAATTGGACATATACCATGAAAGCATTAAGATCTACCTAATAGGAGTAATTTGTAATGTGCATTACAGTTCAGGAGATGCCTTCTCATCTTTAATTGTATTTGTCCTCAGTATCTGTCTCAGAATAATATAGTAATTTTTCTTTCTTCCATTTAACCTATATTTAGTCAGAATCTACTTTGTGCCAGTATATAATACATTAAAAAGAGAGACAAGGTCTGTGTTTTCATACAGAAGTCATTCTATCAGGTATAGACAAACAATAACATGTAAACAAAGTGATACATAAGATAATTTCAGATCATGACAATTGTTAAGAAGCTAATAAGATTGGGTACTGAGTTAGGTTTATATAGCTTAACCAGTGAAGACCTCCCATTAGAACTTTTAATATTAGAAATTGAATGAACAGATGAAATCAGCCAGAAGATCTGGGTGAATAGATGTTGAGAGGATTTTCCCAAGTAAATCCCCTAAGGAGTAAGGTATTAGGTAGGTTTCAGCACAGACAAAAGTCACCCAACATTAACTATATGCAGTTTTCATATATAAATTATACCTTAATAAAGCTGTTAAAGAAAAGTCAGCTGAAGGATAGTGAGGACATGGAGGGTGAAGAGAGAGGGGTCAGGAAGGTAGCTAGGACCATAATTCTTTTGCAGGCAGGTTCATAATCAGTAAAAGACCTTCTCAAGGTCACAGGAGAGCCAGGACTAAACTCTAGATATTCTCATTCCAAATAGTATATTGCTCTTTTCCTTCATAAGATGTCTTGCTTGATAAACCAGACTGCTGGATAGAACCAAACAAAAAGACCTCATTCATTTTAGAATATACTTGTAAAAAATGTATATCTTCTGATAAAGTAGTGGTTTTATTATCATCGCCAGTCATCATTGAGTACCTCTGGAATATCACATAATTAGCTAAGCACAGATAATTTGTTCTACCAATAACACTGTGAAGATGATAATTTCTTCTCAAAATGATGGAACATAAACATACACTATTTAGAAGCTAACCTAAAGTAACACATCTAATGATAGTGAGATTAACATAAGAATTCAGTTTCCTGTAATGGACATTTTGATGTAAGTCACCTTAAATTGAAAGATAGGAGAATAAAAATACACATTAATTTAATCAGACAACACCAGGCACCTTATTCAAACATCTCTCTTAAGTATTTGAGAGCTTCCAGAGGTACAATTTTATGATTGTGATAAAGTTTGTTTTAGAAAAGCTCAAAGTGTAGGCAGTGTATGATTAACACATAGGTTGTTAGGCAGTCATCTTAACTAGAGGCCTGGTGCACAAAATTAACTAGAGGCCCAGTGCACGAAATTTGTGCATGAGTAGGGTCCCTAGTCCTGGCCAGGCATCAGGGCGGATTGGGGCCTTCTTGCTGTCAGCTAGGGCCTTCCTTCGTTCCATGCCACCCCCTGGTGGTCAGCACATGTCATAGAAAGTAATCAAATTCCTGGTCTCCCAGTCGAACTCCTGAGGGGACACTTTGCACATTAGCTTTATATATATATATATATATATATATATATATATATATATATATATGCTCATGTTTATCTCAGTTGACTTTAGAAATGTTTGGGCAGGTACAGTAATTTTCAAACATGAACAAATATGTTGAAGACGGCGGCATAGGTAAATGCCAATACTCTCCGCCACCCACAGCCACATCAAAATTACAACTAAAATACAGAACAACCATCATTCAGAACTGCCTGAAATATGGCTAAATGGAAGTCCTACCACTAGAGAAGTAAAGAAGAAAGCACACTGAGACTGGTAGGAGGGGTGGAGGTGCAGAAAAGGGCTGGTCTGACACCCATGTGTACCCTGTTTTAAATCAGGAGGGATATTTCAGCTACAGAAGCCCCCATAAAGAGCATGCCCCACACCAGACCCCCAGCCCAGTGTTCTAGAGCTGAAAAGAGAAGTCCCCCATAACTTTGGGCTGTAAAAACCAGCTGGGATTGTGGCCGAGTGACAAGGAGGCTGCTGGAGACCCAGGTATTCCTCTTAAAGGGCTGGCACATGAACTTATTCAGACTCCATCCTTCTGAATTCCATCCTGGTGGCTTTGGGAGACCCAGGGACATATGGGGAAAAACTGGATTATCTGGCATTGAAGCAGGATCTCAGGGGCGGCTTACTCCCAGTTGGGGATGCTCACAGGGTCCATTGCTCTCCATCAAAGGGCTGACTGCAACCATATCTGAGTCTCTATCAACCTGGGTCACACTATTTGCTCTGCCCTTGTGATTCTCTGAAACCCTGCCACATCCAATTTGTAGCCCCACCCAAGCTGTTTGCAGTTTTTCATATAAATGAACTGTCCTGGCTCAGGCTTCAGACTTTGCTAAAATTTCTCAAACAAGCGTGTCCCTAACTTATCAATAAAAGGCCCAATACCTGGCACTAGCATCAGCCTGGCCTTACTTCACAGCTGGAACTTGAATGGATACTTCCAAGCCCAATACAGGTAGCAGCCACATGCAGATCTCTCTGTAGCTCCTGCCAGGTGGCCCCAGGC
>NW_005871713.1:0-15419 GCF_000147115.1 Myotis lucifugus | reverse complement strand
GGACCTGTCAGAAATTAAGAATACACTAACTGAAATAGAGAATAATTTACAAAGATTCAATAGTAAAGCAGAGGATTCTGAGAATTAAATCAATGATTTAGAATATGAGGAAACAAAAAACACCCAATCAGAAGAGCAAAAAGAAAAAAGAATCCAAAAATATGAAGATACTGTAAGGAGCCTCTAGGGCAACTTTAAATGTACCAACATTCACATTATGGGGGTGCCAGAGGAGAAGAGAGAGAGCAAGATATTGAAAACCTATTTGGAGAAATAATGATAGAAAACTTCCCCTACCTTATGAAAGAAAGAGACTTACAAGTCAAGGAAGTGCAGAGTCCCAAACAAGAAGGAATCCAAGATGCCCACACCAAGACACATCATAATTGAAATCCCAAAGATTAAAGACAATGAGAGAATCTTAAAAGCAGCAAGAGAAAAGCAGTTAGTTACCAACAAAGGAGCACGCATATGACTGTCAGCTGATTTCTCAATAGAAACTTTTCAGGCCAGAAGGGAGTGGCAAGAAATATTCAAAGTGATGAATAGCAAAGACCTACAACTAAGATTACTCTATCCAGCAAAGCTATCATTTAGAATTGAAGGTCAGATAAAGAACTTCACAGACAAGAAAAAACTAGGAGTTTATCACCACCAAACCAGTATTACATGAACTGTTGAAGGGTATTCTTTAAGAAGAAAAAGAATAAGAAACAAAAATGAACAAGAAATCTAATGAACAAAATAAACTGGTAAATAAAATAGAATGTGAGACATGGAAACATGGAACAGACTGATGAACCTCAGAGGGAAGGAGGGAGGACAGGTAGAAGACATTAACCAAAGATCTTATATGCATACTTGTGGCCCAGTGTACAGATTCATGCACATTGAAAGAAAAATAATTAGAAGAAAGATTCGTGCAGTAATTACGTTACTGTAAAAAGTATATGTCAAAATAGTATATATAATATTTATATACTGTATATAAAAGCCTAAGTGACCATCTGACCCTTTGCCCAGTAGCTATGATGCACAATGACCACGAGGGGGCAGATGCTCTGACCAGTAGAGGAGGGAGCCAGATTCCTCTTGGAATCGGCCATGGGTTAGGTTGCTGCTGGGGCACTGTTGGCCTCGAATCTGCTTCACCCACACCCCAGACCTAGAGATTGGTTTTGGCCCGATCCCCACAGGCCAGGCTGAGGGACCCTACCAGTGCATGAATACATTCACTGGGCCTCTGGTAGCATTATAAAATTAAAACACACATGCAATTGGCACCAGCAAGAGCTTTACATGTATCATGCATGTACGAGTCAACGTTTATTTTTAAATTGCTAGTGTGTGTCATATGTACCAGCTGGTTTGCTGGTCAGCTGGTCGAATGGACATGCAGTCGGTCACGTAGCCTTTTATATATGTAGATATGCATTACCTATAGACACAGACAATAGGGTGGTGAAGATCTGGGGCAGGGCAGGAATCAAGTGGAGGAGGGTAATGGGGGGAAAAATGGGGACATCTATAATACTCTCAACAATAAAGATTTAAAAAACAACAACAAATAAGAACAAAAAATAAAATGCATGCAAACAAAAAACCAAATATGTTAAAAAATGTTTCAGATTATTGAGGTTATGTGAATCAGGTTGCTTGAAGTACATGCTAGGCAGAGGGGTAGAGGCTGTACACAATATTAGTGTGGTGACTAGATGAAATTAATTGGGATCAACCACTAATAAGAATATTTGTCAATTTTCTTATTGTCTTTTTTAGATGTAAACTTACAAGACAAACAAAATAATAATCTATTTTTTTCAAAGTTTCTAAATATGATGATTACAGTTATAGACCTTGGAGTAGTGCCTGGGTAGAACATAGGAGAGGGGGCAAAAATAACATGAAGTTACCTTGACTGACAGGCAAGTTCTTGGTTCCCCTTCAGAAGTATGTGGCAATGATGGCATCAATGATTCCTACTAACCCTAGTAAAGGCAAAGTATATGCCAAATGTTTTTTATTTGGCACCTGTATATCATTTTTAATACTTTTAATAATTAAGTTCTGTTCATTATGGAAATTGAGGACATTGTAATCTAGAGATTCAAATCCTCCCCTTCTGATTCCCTCTTCCACAATATTATGTCTCTTTGTTAGGTGTCTGCTCATATTTTTCCTGGTGTCTTCTGTCTTGATGTAGCAGTTCATTCAAAAAGTTTATGAAGACTGAGATTAAATTCATGAAGAGTTTAGATTACATAACACATTCAGCTTCTATGGGAAGTGATCATGTCTTAACCATGTTTCCACATCTAACACACTAAGCAGATACATTAGCGGATATCTACTGAGTGACCCAATAAATAGGAAAGAGGGGCTGAAATGATGAGAAACTTGTTTTTGATGGTAAAGAACCTCTCATTTTTAAGTATTTTAAAGGGCTTCACTGGATATTTTGTATAAGAACACATAGCCTGTTGTTCAATGCATTTGTGGAACTTTTATAGGAGAAACATTTATCAAAAGTTGACTTTTGATATTATAACACAGAGAAAGAGAAGGAAGTGGAATTGTGTGATTGTCTCAAATACTTGTCATAACTTAAACTTGGCTGCAACTTTCTCATGGTTAGTTAGGAAAATGTGGAACAAATAGGAAAGCAGGAGTCATCAGCAAAACGAGTAAGCATAGATTGAATCTCGACATTCTGAAATACCCTCTCCTTAAGCAAAAGAACAATAAATACTGAATTTTCCTAAGCAAATAAATGCAAAGAGGTTCATTGGAAAATGGTGATAATTGTCATCATAGGAAAATTCATCTAATAATAACAAGTAGATTTTTTTTACATATTTCATTGGTTTTTAACCAATAACAAAACACAATTTGAAAAAAACACATCAGCATGATTTGACTCTTGCAAAAGAGATGAACTGTTCTGCGATGCTTGGTTTATAGGCTGGGCCTCGGCTGTTTCTGAGCTGTTTGAAATGAATAGCCAAGAAGCACAGAGGACTGACAGCTCTCATGGCCTTCCCAGCGCTGCAGGGAGCTTGTAAGACATAAAGGCAGCCCCTGGTAAATATACATACGTATATCTCTGTATGAGAACACTGACAAACTCACTCTCTTACTTAATGAAAAGCTGCCAAGTTAAATGATATTTCTAGGAATGGTGCAAATGACCCATTGTGGGGTTGTAAAAAACATAGGTCCCAGACAGGCATTTTCTTTCTAAAAATGGAAAACATCACATTGGTGAGTGATGTTGGGCTGATGAGATTCTCTGAGATATACATGCACCCGTGGTTTCCCAAAGGCACAGAAAGTACCTATTTGCGAACATCAATCAATTACGTGGCTTAAAAACCAGGTACTTTAAAAAAGCACTGTTTTCCCTTTGTGAAAGTCGAAGGCTCTATTCATCTTGAGCTACCTGACGATCACGTAGGTGTGACATGGCACCACCATGTTTTATTTACATCTTTTGTGAAGTTGGCTGGGGAAAATAAACATGCTTATAATGCCAGGGGGGAGAGGGGAAGGGATTTTAGCAGCGGATTTTAACTGCACTCCTTATTGTTACAAACAATAAACTGAGGTCCCAGAGTCAAATTCAATGGCCCATATCATAAACCGGCAGCTTTCAGTGCTGTCTAAAACTCTGGTAAATTAGCAATTGTTTTTGTACCTCAATCAACTATTTTGTGACAGGGATCGTATAACGGAGATTGAAAACTGGTGATGGGCTTTGTATCCACTTGGGTCAGAGACTTGCTTTTGTTCTGCGAGGTTCACCTGCAAGGCTATACCCTCTTAGGCTCAGTTAGGCAGGGCAAGAGCTGCTTTCTGGTGTTTCTGTGGATGCCACAGCAGCTGACTGCAGCCTGAGACTTCAGCTGTTCTGCAAACAAGCTTGGTTTGTAACAGGGAGAGTGGCCCAGAGAGGGTAGATGGATTCCCACAAATTCTTCAGTGTTGTTAGAAAAACGTCGTGAACTGGTTCTAGATGAAGAATGTCTTTTGTTTGCCCAATGTTAAGCTCTTTGAAATAAAAGCCTCCATGGAGCTTATCTAAAACCATTCCGAGTTACACAGATTTAAGAACTGCTGTTTTCCAGAAAATAAACATAATATGAACAAACACCACCACAAAAATCACAACTCTATCCTAAATCAAACAAATATATCATACCGGCTCTCTGACTACTGAAAACAGGAGCCTGGATTTAGAAAGCTTTTCTTTGTAGTCTGGCAAGAAGTGTTTCTCTACTGATAATCAGGTTTAAGGGAAAAGTGCTGCTGGGTAGCTGAGATCAAGATTAAATGGATCAGGATCAGATAAAAAATTTCAGAATGATTTTTTTTCTGTTCCATTTGATCTTTTTCCTGAAGCGATTCACCTAAGAACAAGGATATTGCAAATGTGGTTTTTAAAGAAACAGATAGATGAGTGATCATCACAGGGTTGCAAACATCTGTTTACTTACACACACACACACACACACACACACACACACACACACAGTGACATAATGTTCTTGCTCCAACAGTTATTATTTTTCCTTCATCAAATGCATTAGCAGTGCTATGATTATTTTCTCCCTTACAAAATAAGACTCCTAGAAATGATTTTGTTATATTTATATCTTGCTCAGACTCTTCAGAAAATTGGCAATCTTCCTACTTTTTGAAGAAATAAACAAGAGGGTAGATTTTACAGATAATTTAAAATCTTGATTATGCTGTCATCATTAAATAAAAATGATAACACCTAACAGGCAATAAAAGTATTTGAGCTTATACTAAACAGAAATTAAATCCATAAACAAAAAGGATTTTGAACAATCTTAGAGGAAACATTGGGAAACTCAAACATTTATAAAGGTAATTTATTCTACTTTTCTCTACAGCATACAAGCATTCTATGAGATGTGTTTCTCCATTTAACAAAAGACAACACAATGACCTATGATAGATACTCTAGTCACAGAAGATACTAATACAGCGAGGCCTTGACTTGCGAGTTTAATTCGTTCGGAGACCGAGCTCATTAAGGAGCTCGTTAAGGAGCTCGTTAACTCAAATTACTCTGTCAACTCAATGCAAAAAATCAGCCGAGAGACAGCTGGTACCTCAAAAAACTCCTTAGTTGGGACACTCGTAAGTCAAGGCCCCACTGTAATTGGCAAACTTCCTGAGTGAATATGTTGATAAATGTAAGACTCTAGCCCACATGTCCACTTAAGGTTTATGGAATCATCTAAAAATGTTTATGAAAGGGGCCTTGAAATTGGAGAGAAGACATTTTAAAACTCATTTCTCTGACATATGTATTATGCTTTGTAGCACTTTAAAAGGGTTGTCAGGATTCTTGTTTGTGTGGCTTCTCTGTGGAAATAGGTTTAGCCTCCCCTGAATAAGATTGGATTTGTGTTCTATACTAGTAAATATTGGCATCCCATTAGGTACTGTGGGATCAGACAGCACTCACTGAACCAGCATGGTCAACATGGGTGTGTATAATTAGAGGTGCAGGATACAGTAAAAAATCAGAGTAATACTCTCCTCTTCTTCAGGCTGCTAGAGCAGTAATCGGTCTCAGGCCAGCTCTCACCTACAGAGGAAGCCAGGCCAGCCCTGTTTTCTCAGAGCTTCCTATCTCTAGGCTCATGTTGCAAACTATAGTATGGTGTAATGTGGTATAATATGACACTATGGAAGGTGGAAGGAAAACCCTATACATTTACATATTCCAGTTCTGAAGAGACCTCGGCTTTGGTATTTGAGAAAAAAGACAGGTATACATATTAAAAAGAAAATCTAGGAATATATCCCAAGAAACCAGAAACACCAATCAGAAAGGATATATGCACCCCTATGTTCATAGCAGCACAATTTACCATAGCCAAGATTTGGAAACAGCCTAAGTGCCCATCAGCAGATGAGTGGATTAAAAAACTGTGGTACAGCTACACAATGGAATACTACGCTGCTGTAAAAAAGAAGGAATTCTTACCATTTGCAACAGCATGGATGGAACTGGAGAGCATTATGCTAAGTGAAATAAGCCAGTCAATGAAGGAAAAATACCATAAGATCTCACTCATTTATGGATAATAAAGACCATTATAAACTGATGAATAAAAATAGATACAGAGGCAGAGCAGCATTAAACAGACTGTCAAACTACAGCTGGAAGGTTGGAGAGGGTTGGGGGAGGGGGTAAGAGATCAACCTAAAGACTTGTATGCATGCATATAAGCATAACCAATGGACACAAGACACTGGGGGGTAGGGGAGGTCAGGGGAAGATCAAGGGGGAGAAAAAGGAGACAAATGTACTACTCTTTGTAATATATTAAGCAATAAAATAAATAAATAATAAAAAAAGAAAATCTGTTCCTTGGATTTCTGGGGCATTACCTCCTGTGCTTGTCCCTCTCACAGCGACTTCCTAGGGACACTGCATGGGATCAAACAGGGACAAATGAAGGTCGGCTCAGCCTCAGGCATTTCCTGCTTAATATTAGTAAACTGCTTATAAAAAAATAAACATTCTTCCAGAAAACACTAACTTTGGGCTTGTTTCCTTTATGTTAAAGAAAAAAAATATTGCATTGTATTACTACTCCAAAACTCTAGCTAATTTCCTAGAACATAACAAAAAGAAAAAGAAAACTGCCTTTAAAGGAATCAAATTATCACTGAGAGGCAAAGTGATTAAAACATCACTTCCTGATCACCAAATAATATGGTTAAAAAACAGGGTTTCATTTTGTTTTATTGAATAACAAGCAGAGTTTGCATGTTCTACATTTATATCTCAATATGGCAGGAAAGTACTCAGTAGCAAATATATTTGATAGAAAAATATGCAAACATTTACAATAAAATACAAAGCAACCTACTTATCTAATTCTTTCATTCCGTGAAAGTTAGAAATCGAATCAAGGAGAAGGGATTGAAACAGACATTTCCCCCAGTTCATCCAGGTCATTGAGTGCATCCTTTTCTTTTTGTTTGTGTCTTCCTTTCAATCGCTGAGTAGAATGCGTTTATGATTATATCACAGTCTGTCTATTCTTTCTCTCGTTGATAGAGGGAAATGCCAAGGTTTTTGCTATAGTGAGTAGATTGTGCTAAACTTTTTATACATGTTGTTTTGTGCTTTTACATCTTTTAAAAAATACCAGGAATGGAATTATTGGTTCCTAAGTAGGTGTATGTTTAATTTCATTAGAGTTTTTCCACAGCTGTTATACCCTTTCCCCAGAAATATGTAAGAGATCCAGTCACTGCCCATCTTCCCCAAAGTTTGACTTGTTTGTTTTTTAACACTAGTGAGTGTGTAGTGGGATCTTACGCTAGTTTAATAGTCATTTCCCTGATGTGTGATGATATTGGGAATAGTTCTATGTGTTTAGTACATATTTACATTTTACTTTTTATGAAGTGTCTTTTGTCCATTTTTTACTGAGCTGTCCTATTTGTTATAGACTTAAAATAATTCTTTGTATAATTATTGTAAATAATATGCCTTCAACGAATACATGTACTAAGAAACTGATTACCCAGTCTGTGTTTTGCTTCTCACTTCCTGTGCTTTGATGAGTTAACATTTTTAATTTTTTAAAATACTTTTATTGATTTTTTACAGAGAGGAAGGGAGAGGGATAGAGAGTTAGAAACATGACAGAGAAACATCGATCAGCTTCCTCCTGCACACCCCCTACTGGGGATGTGCCTGCAACCAAGGTACATGCCCTTGACTGTAATTGAACCTGTGACCCTTCAGTCTGCAAACCAACGCTCTATCCATTGAGCCAAACCAGTCAGGGCTGCCATTTTTAATTTTGATGAAGTGCAGTTCAATGCTTTTTGCATTCTCTCAAATCTGAAGCCACATTTCATATTGCAATGATATTCCCCTCTGTTTTCTTCTAGGAACTTCATAAAATTAGTTTTCACATCAAGGTCTATAATCTATCTTGAATTAAATTTTTGTACGGTAATTTTGTGTATAATAAGAGATAGAAGTCTTGGTTGAATTTTTTTCCGTACAGCCATTTAATTGTCCAGTACCATTTGCTTAAAATATTTCTTTCCCAGTTGAATTATATTGATGCCTTTGTCAAAAATGTATTGTATATGTATAAGTCTACATCCTGGGTGCTTTACACTCCAACTTTCATTCATCTGTCTTCAACCTCATTATTTTTTCTGCACCTCATTGTTGTTTCTTGACTCTCCACTGGCTCCTGTGTTCTACCTCCTGAAACTTATCTGCAACCTCATCTCTAATCCTTGAAAGGTTTCCTTCACTTTGGCTTAATTAATTTCTCAAAGACATAGCTAGGCTTCTCTTGATGGGTATCAAAACCGGGAGGGAAGTCGTTTGCATTTCCCTGCCACGGATGGGCCTCTGGGCAGCGGGCATGGAGCAGCCAGGCCCCGCAGAGAGCTACTGGCACACGGATTTGTGCGCAGGGCTACTAGTATCTTTATAAACAGTCCTCTTAATTCTTTCCAAATTACCCAATTTAAGTCTGCATCTCCTTCCTGCCTAGATCTGAATACAAATGGGGAACTAAATTGATAAATACTATTCCATACTATCACTGTTGGCAATAGGCTGAACGAAAGAAATGTGTGTAGGAAAGACACTGCCTATATATGCTTCAGTCGTATACAGACTTGAGGAGCAAATGTACCTTTGTATGAAGAAGAATCTGCCCCTCCTTCTGGGAGGTGAAACTCTACACAGAACTATGCTGCCTGCTGAGCTAAGCACAGGCTGGTTTTCTTTAACCTCCCAACTTTAAAATGTGTGATCTTATGATTTTGTGAATGGTGACACCATTCACTAAGGACACAAATACAGGAAGAGGAAGATTTTATGTGATCAAGTTTCTTGTGTGGACACCAAAGGAAGAGAAAAATAGGAAAAGAATGCTATCAGAAAGCCAGAGGAAGTGGCAGTTTCTGAAAGGAAAGAGGGGACTATGGGCACCTACTTGTTTTGGCTATTCAGAGATCACTAGTAATAACCTTATCAAAGACATTGTCTTCAGATCAGAGAGAAATATTGTTCACTTTGGTTTGAAGAGTGAAAGGGGGTATTCTCATAAAATGCATAAATAACTTTAAGTTTCTTTCAAAAACTTAAAGATGTAGAAAAAAGTTTTATCAGAACTATCACAGGAAAATCATAAACAAGTTGAACTGCAAAGATCAGTCAGAGAGATGAGGTCCAATACTTTCATCTTACATGGAGAAGCTGAATCCCTCTCCACCCCCAACTCGGGGCAGATTGCTTAAGATCACAATCTAGGTCAGGAATTCTGATTGACCTACCAATGACTTATCAACGATATACTTTCAAACCATTGGAATTCAATTTATTTAATGATTCTACATGTAATTGTTATTTAAGGTATTCATATTTATCTTAGTAGGAGCTGACAAAATGATGAGGTGTAGGCAAGCTTTAATACTCTCTATGTTAACTACCTGCAGAATAAAGAGTGTCAGTAGAAATTATATGAATCTCACTTGCCTTAGGAGCTAAAGTTTTGTTTCTAATGAGAAAGACATTGCATCAAGTGATGTCAATTTTGAAAATTTTAGGAAATCGTTTCACCTTAAAATGTTTATTTTCCTTAATTTTTTAATAGTTGACAATGTCTTAATTTATTTATTATTTAAAAATATATTTGACAGTCCTGGCTGGGCGGCTCAGTTGGTCGGAGAGCTGTCCCATACAACAAAAAGGTTACGGGTTCTATTCCTGATCAGGTCACATGCTTAAGTTGTAGGTTTGATCCCCAGTAGGGGGTACATATGGGAGGCAACTGATTGATGTTTCTCTCTCCCTTCCTCTCTCTCTCAAAACTAGTAAGAATATATGGTAGGGTGAGGATGAAGCATATATACTTGACATGTAACATTTTGTAAAATTAAGGTGTGCAACATGTTGATTTGATACAAATATATATTGTTATATAGTTGCCATTGTAGTGATAGTTAGCACCTCTATCACATCACATAATTATCATTTCTTTTTTTTGTGGTAGAAATAGTTAAGATCTAGTCTCCTAGCAACTTTGATAGTTATAGTACAATATTGTTGTCTATATTTATTATACTGTGCATTAGATATCCAGGAATTATTTGTCTATGAGTTGCAAGTCACATGAAAGTAAAAACTTCTCAATCACTTATATTTCTTAGATGTGAACAAGCCAACTAATGGCCTGTGCACTGGTAAAACTTGGACTGTGACATAAGATACTGTGCTGCTTATTTCATGAGACTAATTCACAGGAGTCTATAAACAATTGTCATATTTCAGAAAATTTAGCTTTTATTATTTGAATATGGACCACAACAATTGTTATTTTATTATTAGTCTACCTTTTAAAGCTTGAGTGATGATACTCATGACATACTCAAGTTCTAGGATTTTCATAGTTTTGTAAGTTATTTGACCTTCTAAGGGTGTGAGGTTACCTAACAGTAATGCAAAAAACAAAATATATCCATAATTTAAATATAGGATTTTACAAACTTCACTGAATGTGAATACACTAAAACAAAATCTACTTAGAAATGTTCCCTCCCCATGAGTAGGGATTCTTTCTTGGAAAGAAGTTGGTAAAACTTAATGTAAAACTCCATTGTTTTCACTGCCCAGCAGTTATTTATCCGTGTGGGATGTTAAAAAATTCTGAAGCTTTATCCTGAAACAGAATTGGGGTGAAAATTTAAATGCGGTGCTATCATCATTTAATTTAAGTTTTGAAACTCTAAACGGACAACTATAATTTCAACCAAGTGATTAAAGTTCAGTTTCTCTTTAAGAGAAATTTTATTAACTATCATCATAGACTCCAAATCTATTTCACAAAATAACCCAATATCTTTTCTCAATGACTTATTTAAATTCCAGCTAGACAGAGTGCATTAGGATACAACTGGGTACTGGAAAATCTGTGTTTCTATTTCAGTTTTTTTAACCTAAAAATCAGATATTGAACCTGATGATTAATATTTTAAAGTGTGATAAGAATTGAGTCTTTATAGTTAAACTATATTTTAGGCATGTAATTTGCATAATGTGCTTTGCCTAACGCATCATGAATCATTTTTAAATATATTTGAAAACTGGCTGAGCATATAGCACAATTATGAGCACCTGAAAATGTCTCATTGCAAGAGAAAAATGCATCCATACTTCACTGGCACACTGATTGCTATTCCCACAAAACCACTTAAATTCTTAAAGATGTTACTTTGCAACAGGGACAGATGCTTTGGGAGAAGTATTGTGGTGAGCCCCACAGACACCCTGTGTCTCAGGCCCTGAGGTAGCGAATTTATTTGTCACTCATTCACCTTGCACATCAGCATTGTCTCCTTCTAGATGCCCAGCATTGTGTTAGGTACAAGAGGAGAGAAGTGATCACAACTTATACTCAGAGAGGATCAAAAGAAAGGGAGAGAAAGGCCACTGCTGAGGAATTAAATAAAAGGTAAGCCAGTAGTAAAGAAAAAAAAAATCCCTCACATTTTCCTCCCTCCTCACTTCCACTTCCAGTGACAGTAGCATAAAAAGTCGTCGAAAGCTTAACAGAATACCATATAAGTATGTGTATTTTATATGTAAGAAGGGTGCATGTAAGAAATATAGATTTATGTATTTGTTAGAATTTGCCTAAAGAAACACTGGAAGCATAATAAAACCCTACAATTATAAAAATTGTTATGTCTACCGGTAAATGGGGATAAGAGAGGAGCAAAACTTCTCAGTGTAAAGGGTTTTTATATGACTTTGACTCTTGAGTCATGTTATTATAATTTCATGTTATTGTAATTTCAAAGAGGAGTAGCAATTTGTAAGAATATACATATAATATGTATACATATATATATTTATATAATGAATGTACATATACATCAAAAGTGAGGAGACTTATAACACCTAAAGGTCTAGTGAGAGGTGAAAGCCCGTGTGGTGAAGGGGAGAGATGGACTTACAGTGTCCCAATCGGGTTGGAGGCGTGCTACTCATAATGGTCACCAATACTGCAAGACACTATTGCTGCATTGACCCCTGTTCCAACAAGGGAAACAAATCTCTCCCAGCTAACAGTGCTTTCCTAAGCACCCCATTAGTTACCACTCGGCAGTGTTATTAGTTAGTTACTATTAATAATGGAAAGAAAGTGAAGTTGGACATTGTAAGCATGGTCACCTGGGAGGCATCACCAGGAAGCAATAGCTTAACAGAGCATTGTTCCTCCAAGGACACTAACACCCCTCCCCTCCCACATCCGTTGCTGGATTGTTGGGGACAAAGGGGGGGATAGGTCCAGGCACAGTAAAGTCAAAATGGCTCAGGGAGAGGTACTTGACCCTAGAGCTGTCAGTCTACTCTGGGGAAAACACAGTTGGCTAGGGCGTCGTCCCCAATGTAAGCCTGTGACAGTCTCAGAAGCGAACTGGTTCTCTTGAAAATGCTCTGGCTCCTCCTGAGGCTAAGAATGCACAACTCCAGGTGGACAAACATCCTCTCTCCTGCTCCCTGACCCACACGTGCCCTGCGTTGGAGAGTTCTCTCTCCATAGCCATGTAGCCTTAGCAACCGCATGGCCCATGGCCGTGTGGACACCACACACGGGATGCTGGGCTGGCCTGCCCTTTAATGTGGAGCAGTGACTATGGCAGTGGCCTTCATGCTGGGCCTGCTGAAGACACGGTTGGACTTTTTCCACGGCAAGACGGACGGATGGAGATGGGGCATTGGAAACCCTCGGGTGCATTTACACCCAAACAAATATTACTCATCCTCCCATGCGAGACGCAGGAAATTATTTTCCTCACAACAATCGCAAGAATTCCACTTCCACCGACAGCAGTAGAACCAGGAATCATTCATGATATTTCATATTTCAGAGCCTGTGTGCGGGTGTTTTAATAATCTCGGGCTATTATTCATTTAGAAGAGGAATACATTTTAAAAGGTTATTAAACAGAAAATTTGGAATCAGTCATAGGGCAGAGCAGCCAGTGACAACTCCTGTGAGTATCATTTGCAAACAAGCTAAACAAAAACTGACTCCATAGCAGCAGAGCCTTTATCTCATCAGTTCTGAATCTCAGTTGGGAGCTGATCATCTCCAAAGGGCTCCCAGAAGCCATGTGCTGAGAATGCCACATGTAAAGCGGGTTGTGATCAGTTCCTATGAGCCCCAGAGGAAGCGAAACTGCATGGTGCAGGTTCTAGAGAAACACTAATAATTGGTTGAGTTATAAATACAATGTTTCATTTGGGAAGGAGACGGGGAGATATGAAAAATTATCTTCAAAACGTTAAAGTGGCAGTGTTGGAGAAGGAAGGAGGGGGTCCCTGTCAATGCAGAGCAGTGTGTGCTCACACTGGCTCAGTACCACAGTCCTCTGAGGAGCTCCCAAACAACTCGCACACCTGGGCCAGTGCGAGGAAGATGGATATAAATGGTTTGGGCTAGGATTTGGGGGTTTGAAAGGTATTCTAACTTGAAGCCAAAGCACTAGAAAGAAAAGAAAATACCGAGTAACAGAAAGGCAGATTTCACTGACTACAAAATTGACATCAAATTCCATAGGGATTTTGAGTATCTAAGAAAGCAGAAGGATAACCATATGAATATGGCATAGTCTGTCACAGTCTTTAGCCACAGAGAACTTATATTATAGGAAGAAAATATATTTACATGGAACTTTAATACACAGCATCCTGTGTGTTGTGCTAATTTGTTCAGTGGGCATTCTAAAATGTAATGAGCAAAAAAGGAGCCCTCTGTATATTTAAATGCATTTTAAAGGTTATAGTAGGAGTTAACATGGATTAATGATTTTAGTATAAAGCTTAAAATATAGAACACTAAAATACAACAACACAACAGGCTACCTCATGAAGCAAGATGCTTCCTTTCAATAAATGAAAATACTTTAAAAATGAAGGCTCTTTTTGTCAGATATATAAAAGAGATTTTTGCATTGGGTAAGAAATCAGACTGGACAACAGTATCAGTTAGGGTTCTCCTCAGGAAATTGAGCCATTAGGAGAAGAATGTCTTGATAGATGACCAGATAGATAGATAGATAGATAGATAGATAGATAGATAATAGATAGATAGATAGATAGATAGATAGATAGATAGATAATACATAGATAATAGGAAAGTAGATTGGTAGGCATAGACAGGTAGATCCGTAAATAGATTAGCAAATGGATGCATGGATGGATAAAAAGACACTTATTTTAAGGAATTGGCTCATGGGATTGTGGGGACAAGCAAGTCTGAAATTGTAGGACAGGCCAATAGGCTGGGAAGTCTCAGGCAAAAGCAGAAACTGATGCTGTAGTCTTTTTTTTTTTTTAAATATATTTTATTGATTTTTTACAGATAGGAAGGGAGAGAGATAGAGAGTTAGAAACATTGATAAGAGAGAAACATCGATCAGCTGCCTCTTGCACATCTCCTACTGGGGATGTGCCCGCAACCCAGGTACATGCCCTTGACCGGAATCGAACCTGGGACCTTTCAGTCCGCAGGCCAATGCTCTATCCACTGAGCCAAACCGGTTTCGGCAGATGCTGTAGTCTTAAGACAGAATTTATTCTTCTGCAGGGAAACTCTGGTTTGTCCTTAAGGCCTTTCAACTGAGTGGATGGGGCCCACCCACATTATTGGGGACCATTTCCTTTACTTAAAGTTGACTGAATGTAGACTTTAACCACCTTCACCAAAGACCCTCACTTAACACCTAGATTAGTGTTTGTTTGAATAACTGGGCATTATATAGCCTAGCCAGGTTGCTTTTCCAACTCCAGGATTTAATGATTCCAATTAGAGAAACAAACATAATAAAAAAAACACATATTCTTCTCACATGTAAACCATCTTTCCAGAAGTAATATGTGCAGCAACCATGCCCACTAGCCACTAGCCATTTCTGTTCTAAATGATTGTCATCCTTCCCTATTATTGCCACACACCTCATTTTTGTTAATCTTATTAGACAATTATCTGAGATAGAAAATTATCTAGAGGTCCAGGCTGTCCCAACACTGACCTACTGTATCTAGTACTTTCCATTCCTCCTAGTATGGTCAATGTTCATATATGAAAGAAACCATAGTCAGTTTTGAAAATGAAATACTAAGGTTTTAAAAAATTATTTATTATCCCATTATAGGACTCTGGTAAAAATAGGTTATAATAGTTTTACACCAGAGTTTCCTATCTATTTTGAAACCTCATACTCCAAATTGAATCTTGGATTTTTATGACCTTTTGGTTGTCTGTGCAGAATAAGACTTGAAGCACAGCCTCAAGTGCATAGTGATAACTATTAGAGACCAAAGC
>NW_005871712.1:316602-338188 GCF_000147115.1 Myotis lucifugus | reverse complement strand
CTGCAGCTTGTGGGTTTGCCACAGCGTTTCTCAGAAGGCAAATCTCAAAGGGTGGATGTTAAGCCAAGTAACTTAAGAATCATATAGGACTAACATGGTTTTGGTCTTCCTGTCTGTGGATTCGGTCTAAAGGTAGATATCATTAACTGTTAACATTCACACTAAAAATTTCCTCCTCACAAAGGATTATATCCTGATAATAGGATGAACTAATGAGTAAACACTGGCTTATCAGGTTTATTAGTGTGGAAAGGAATAAGATATGTCAGTTGTCTAGTTAAATATTGATATACTTAAAAAAATCTAGATGTTTGGCATTATTGAAGATAAAACATTTTCAAATTAGTTTTTCACGTTTTGTTGATTTGGGGTAACTATAGGTTCTATCTTACTTTAATAGAGATGTTAAGATTTTAACAAATTGCCCCTTCAAGAAGGGAAACATATTACATGTTGCTTTAGTGTACAGAGGGAGAGTTGGGACAAATAAGCTAAAGCGATTTATTACCCTATACAGGGATCAGAGGCTGTATTTGTGAAATCCATGGCTTTTTTTTCTTCATTTGCTTACACTGAAATCCAGTTTTAAACAACTCCTGTAGAATTATTCAGTTGTTAAGAAATTCTATGTGCACTTTGCCAGATAACTGTGTAGATTTCTCAATCAAAAATATTAAACTTGGAGAATTAAAAAAAAAATTGCCCTTAAATTAGGTCACACCAGAAACCAAAAGGTCTTATCAAGAGAGGTAACTTCACTCTGGTCCCCACAGACCTTTATAAAGTACTTTCTGTGCAATATTTTAAAATAGTGTCATTCTGTCAGCAAGATGATTGTTACAGGAAGTGTAGGGCACATTTTTCTCTCTTCAGTAAGTGACAGTGAGCCACAAAACAACAAAAGGAACCAAAACTGAGGAAAGAAGAACAACTTATAAAAACAATTTCAAAGTAACCAAAAACACTGTCCCAAAAGAAACATCTCTCCGGTGTAGTCAGACTTCCTGAAATTTATGTGCCACTTAGGCTGTAGATACATGGACTTCTTATACTCATAATTTTACAAATAATCAATAGTACTGTAATTGATACAGTGTTTTATTTGGCAAGGGTGATGGGGGGGGTCAGTTATTGATTACATTCTCCCAGGAGCACCTTTCCACATCAAGATCATTTTAACTAAAATAACAAGCTGTCCACAAATCTCAGAACTAGCATTTAGTTCTACTCTATACGGAATATCTGCATTGTCCTCACCAACATTATCTCTGCATTCTTTTAGTTCACAAAAGCACAAGTAGAAAATCCTCAGATATTTATCACTCTGGACTCATTAGGTGCCTCATTCCACCCACCCCCTTCCTCACTTGGTTCTTACCAGGTATGAAAGTAGAAGACCAAATTGTTTTCCTGGAGGAATGATGAATTGACAAATAACACAGAATGCAATATATAACTTTTTTTTAAAAGAGGAAATTGGGTGCATTTGAATGATGTACTCAACAAGGCTACTATTTTACCCTGGGCTCCGAACTCTTATTCTGGTTTTGAGGTGACATGAACGGAGGAATACAACCAGAAAATGGTATTTATGTATTTGGAGTACAAAGTTTAGTGAATGAAGCATACTGAATAAGGTTAGACCAAGTAGCATTAACAAGTGATGCAGACATTATAACCACAACAGTGGTCACAAAATTCTGGAGCTACCAGCACCCAACAACAATAAAATTACTATACAAGAGCTTATTAAATACTTGCTAGACACATGAAAAACAAAACCCTTTGTCAGGGACCACGGATCTGAGAGAGCCCAGTGGCTAAATCAGCCTGTTCTTTGAGCTCCGGCCAAATGCTCTCATCACTTTCCAGTTCTGGTCCCCTTCCTTCTCTCAACAGGCAAGGAGCCCGTGAGGACGCCATGGTTTCCACGTCTGATCCAGATCAGGACAGCTCGCCACGGTTCCTTCAAGAAGCTCAGGCCAGGGTTAGGTTCGTATGAGGGGTGCTCTTTCATCTGCAGTTCCCTGCGACGCAGAAAAAAGAGGACAGCAAAGTTAGGCCTTCAGGTCAGAAACATATTTCCATGTGAAAAGTAGGGGGCGGGGGAAGGGGAGACGGAAGGAGGAAAGACTGATTGGAAGGCTGTAGGTCATCGGTCGTCCCTCTCACCTCTCTCTTCTCTCAGCCTGATTTTTCTTTAACATTCAGGCCTAACCCTCTTGAGGAGGCCTGTCCTGACCACCCCACCCCAGATCCCAGAGCAGTCAGTCCCCTTCCCTGTTCTGACTCGGACTGTAACCCTCATCACACTCAACTGAATTTGCCTCCTTCCTGATTGGAAATCTTCCAGAGAAGAAAGTCTTGCTCAGTCATTGCTTGCTTGTTGAATACGTGGAGATGGTTAATTGTAGGAGCAGTGATAACATCTACATGGGCTTTCACCTGTGCTTATGGAAAGGTCGGGTTGGAAGTGAGGTCCACAGGTAGAAATGGCAAAATACGGGGATATGAAGTACAGCATGGGAATATAGGCAGCCATATTGTGATAAGTATGGTGCCGGTGGCTACTGGAAATGGGGGGGGGGGCACTTTTTAAAGTGTATGATTGTATAACCACTATCCTACACACCTGAAACCCATACAAAATAATATGGAATGCAAACTATAACTGAAAAATAAATTTTTAAAAAACTGGAAGAAAAAAAAAAAGGAACGGCCTCACACCTAATTCAGTGTAACGCGATGGGCATGGGTTAAGAAACATAATGGAAGAACGTGGAAGGTGGGGACATCTGTGTTAATATTATTCAGGTGGTTCCAACCTATCATTTCCTGCTTCACACGGGGCTTCGACAATTAGCTGAGGCGGCCGGGAGGAAAAATAAACAGCCTTTATGGCTAAAAGGGAAGCTGCTGAGAATCTGAGAAAGGCTCCTACAGAAAAGGCTCACTGAAGGCATTCAGACCTGGGGTTGGCCTGCTGGTCACTTGGGAGGCCCACCCAGCTGTGTGGACCCCATCCATTTGGGTGGCTCCCGTCCCTCCAGGAAAGGAACTACAACCCCTGTGCTCATCGGTTATGAGGCAATGACGACTCAGGTGCGTCTTTGATGATTTCACAGATTCTTCCCAAGCAGGTCCCGGTTGCCTTGCCCTGTGGCGTTTGGGCTGTTTTTCTTTTATCCTGTAGCTAATGTTTACTAAGCTCTTACTAAATACTAGCGCTGGGCCAAGTGCTTTATGTTTGAATCACCGAATCCTCACGGAAAACTTCTAAAGGAGGCTCGCGAGTTCTCTCATTTTATAGAAGAAACTGAGGCACAGTTTCTAGGGACACACAGCGACTAAGTGGCAGCACTAGGATTTGAACCTGGGCAGTCTGACAGCAAATGCCAGGTGCTTAGCTGTGATATAGTCTTCCTTTTCTTTCAGGCTACTTTCAAACACGTAAAGCTTACTCCCAGGGGCTCCATTCCCTCCACAGGAGCCCCAAACACTGGACAGTACCGTTCTATCACTCCTCCTCGCTTCTTATTTTGTCCAGCAGTAACATAAGCATGAAATCACCGTGTCCGGCATAAAAGCTCAGAATCCACCCTAATGAGCCAGCTGGCAGCCCTTCAGTGAAGCCCAGTTGAATTTTAACGTTATCCAGTGAGAAGTTCCTCCAGCCTCTGCTCACCTCATCCATGAATCCCTGTCCTCGGCAGGCAAGCCAGGTGAAGATCAAACCAAAGAACACACCCAGCGCCATGACAATGTAGGGTATGTTGCTGACGATCGAAGTAGTGTTAATCACAGACTTCAGGCGACCTGCATTCTCTTTATCAATGACAACACTCTAGGAACAAGAAAACAGTATTGCCTTGATTACCAAACATCCAAGGTATAACTTTTTTTTGCTATCTTTCTTCCAAATCATTAAATGCAATTTGGGTACGTTCTCCTGTTAGCAAACCAGAGATCTGAAAATCCATTTATAAATTAGTATAACCAGAGGGGACATTTATTCATTAACTCACTCCTTCCTTCCTTCCTTCCTTCCTTCCTTCCTTCCTTCCTTCCTTCCTTCCTTCCTTCCTTTCTTCTTTCTCCCTTTTTCTTTTTCTCTTTTCTTTCTTTAAAGAGCACATATTAGTTTTACAACATGTAAACCACTCAGTTATTTTTTACAAAGTTGTTATCAGAAAACATTTTACAACACATTGGCAAGGAAAATGAAACAAATTAAAGACAATATATCAGTCTAACTCAAGTTTTATGAAAAGTTATTTTACTTTTTTTCCCCTTTTCTTGCTTTAATCTGTGTTACGAAATTTACTGGAAAGAACAAGTATTTTTAAGGAAAAGAAAAAAATAAACACTTTTAAAAATGCTGCTATTTACAACAAAAGTCAGTCAATTGAGATTTATTAAGGGGAAAACCCACAACTGCCCCTCTTGAAACCAGGTTGAAGAGAGAGGGAAACTGAGGAGGCAGAACTATAGTCAATGTGATGTGTGATTCAGAAAAATATTATCATTGTGTCTTAAGTGGGTGTTTTCTGAGCTTTCATAATATGCTTTTATTAACAAAACTTCAACTTACACCTAACATTTAGGATAATATTTTATTTATTTATTTATAGAGAGAAAGGGAGAGAGAAAAATAGATTTGTTGTTCTACTCATTTATGCATTCATTGGTTGCTTCTCGTATGTGGCCTGACCCGGGAAGAAATCGAAACCTTGGCCTATTGGGATTCTGGTCTAACCCACTGAGATACCCAGCCAGGGCCTAGAGGTAATATTTCTGTGGGTATACTGCAAAAGAAGTATTTTCCACGGAAACTCCTTTCGTTTGAACTAAGACAGGATCTGTTTCTTATATATTTGTTACCAGAACGTAGAAGAAACTCTGTGCTATGATGAAGGCTGAGGCAACCATGTATCTCTGAAATTAATGGGCATATATCACATTTTATTAACCATTTCTTATTTTATTTTATTTTTTGGTTAATCTTCACTGGAGAATATTTTCCCATTGATTTTTTCAGAGAGAGTGGAAAGGAGGGAGGGGTGGGGACAGGGAAAGAGAGAGAGAGAGAGAGAGAGAGAGAGAGAGGAGAGAAGAGAAGAGAAGAGAAGAGAAGAGAAGAGAAGAGAAGAGAAGAGAAGAGAAGAGAAGAGAAGAGAAGGATTGGTGTGAGAGAGACACATCGATTGGTTGCCTACCGCACACTCCTAACCAGGGCCAGGGATCAAACCTGCAACCCAGGTGCCTGACAGGGGTGCTCCAGCCGACACGCTAACCACTGGAGACACCACCAGAGCAGTTTAACCATTTCTTTAACCACCTCACACACAATTTTTATTAATGTTGCCAATCATTTTAATTGTTCCCTCTTTCCTCCTCCTCAGCTAATGAACAGTAAACGGACGACATTTTACAAACTGGCAGGGTTTCAAAGGAGGAGACACACAGAAGGGTTCACTGGAACATCTCTCTGCGTGTTGACTTTATTGTTTCAACAGTGGCTGACACTGCTTCATGGACCTTTGCATTTTGTTTCTTGCACAGCCAGCTTCCCAGGAGGAAGTTTTACCCAAACAACGTGCTCAAGAAGGGAAATTTCTTTCTGTTAATTTTCAAATCTCAGACATCAAGTGCATTCGTGTGAACACAGAAATAAATTTTCAGAGGACAAACAGGTTTTTAAAAATCACCTCCACCCCTCACATCGAGCATGACACACAGCTACAACAGTAGACTTCGACATGGAACGTTTCCCAGCTTCCACAGGTAAAGCCAGCCCGTGGCCCCCTCCCAGTCTCCAGTAGGTGATGTGCAGGAGGCAGCTCATCGATGTTTCTAACTCTCTATCTCTCTCCCTTCCTCTCTGATGAGATCTTTTATAGACATCCTGATCGTGAGGGCACACTGGTCTGGAGAGACACGCTTATAGGAAGATGCCAGCACACTTATTTCATTAAATTACTCAGAATTTAAAGAGACTTGTTAGTTATCTTTGAGAACACATCTCGTTCAGAAGTTAGATTCCAATCTATCAGTGTAGCAATTCCAAGTGTTGCACATTCATGTACACTGTTTTTATCAAAACACAAGATGCTGAAAGCAAATGCCTCAAAATGATTACAATTCTCCCAAGAGTCAGAGGGGCGGCTACGGCTGGCAGAAGAACGCTGCCAGTCCTCAGAACATTTTGTGACTAGGCTGCCAGGTATCATCTTCACAAGAGCCCAGGAAAATCACTTAGTGTGCATTCACCAGCTCTGCACCAGTGTTTTCGGGGACATTATGTCATTTACTTCTCACAGTAGCCCATGTCCCAGGTTTAAGAGAGTACATTATGGCTCAGAGTAATTTGTCCAGGACCACCAGAGCAAATGGTAGAGCCAGGATGGTAATTCTACTTTGAATCTAAAGCACCAGACCTTAGCTACTAAACTATACTGCCTCAGAAATACACACGGGTGACAAATGCATTCATGCAACCCACATTTGCTTCCTAGAAATATCCGTGATTGTGGGCTTAAATCTAGTAAATTTGATGGGGGAACCAACCAAGTTTTATCGACAGAAAGAATAGGATAAATATATGATATCATAGTTTCGTATCCTCTTTCTTCCATTCAACATTAAATCAAAAGCATTTTCTCATATCAAAAAAATTCCCATTGAAAAGTTGGAGCAGGAAACTGTACTTAGGGATCCTAAGTAAGTAGTGGTTTTTAGCTGGGAGAAAGGCTGGACGCAGAGGCCGTTTTAACTATCAGAGTGGAGCTTGTGGCTGGCCCTGGGTGGGAGCGGTGGGGAAGGAAGGAAGGAGGCAACCAGAGTCAAAGCGAGGGGAATGCTGAGTGGAGTGGCAGGAGCTAATTCTGTAGCCTTACTAGCTGTGTGACTCTAGCAAGTTACTTAACTTCTCTGTGCCTTGTTTTCCTCATCTGTGAAATGGGGATAATACAAGGTTATTGTGAGAAATAAATGAGTTCATATATGTGAAGTACTTAGAACAATGCTTGATTCATGGAAAGCACTGTATATACATTAGGTTAAATAAAATAAGTAAATTAAAAAACCAAGACTGGCCATCCCTCATCCCTAAGGGGTAAGGGTGAGTGGACTTAGAAGGGGGCTGTCTCCCTCCCAGCATCAACCCCACCAGAAAGTCACTGCAGGAAAACGACCCTTTGCTTCTGTATAAAAAAGCAAAATTTACCTAAAGCCATCTATTTTTTTGACATAAACGTTGATTTGGAACCTCTTGGCTGCTCTTAGGATAAATCCAGTCAACTGCAAACCACAGAAGTAGAAAGAAAACATGATTAAAACCACAAACACAATTGTTTTCAATAGCGCACCATTTCTGTGTGGCTCTGATAAACGGGGTGTCCACTGCCGTGTTTGACAGGCACAGTGGGACACAGGGAACCCTGGCCCCAGAACAAAATGATAGATGTGGATTATTTTTAGGTGCCTGGTTAGCCCAGTGTTTCTCAGTACGCGCCTGAGTTCTTGTTAAAATGAAGGTTCTGACTCGGTAGGTCTGGGGTGGGGCCTAAGATTGGGCCTTTCTAACAAGCTCCCAGGATGCTGCCTCTTTGAACAGCAAAGCCCTAGAGGACCCTGGCAGAAGGGAGACCTGACAGACACCCTGTCTGAAGGATGGTTGTCGCTGCCAGAGAACAGTGCCCAGGTGTGGCCGGGCCCACCCAGGCAGAGCAGCCGCTGCTGTCATCTAAGGTTATGGGACTGTGCCTCGGCCTTCATAACAAGCACCTGCTAACAGTTTGGCTGATGAAAAGGAACCTACGGGTGGCTAAGAGAGAAAAGGGAGAAAACCACACCTGATCTTACTCACAAAAATAAGAACACTGACTTCTCAGATACAAATGAACTGAGTGTAGCAAAGAGTGAAGTCCCCCCGAATTGCTGTGCTAAGAGAATGTTTTGCTTTTCTCTTATTGTGCCATGTGTTCAAAAGCCCAAGAATGGAGACATCTGGCCTTTAATTCAGTCCCTACAGTGAGAGGCTGTTGTTACTGTATACCAAGGGTGGGGAACCTTCTTTCTGCTAAGGGCCACTTGGATATTTATAACATCACATAAAATTATCAACTTAAAAATTAGCCTGCTATATTTGGTCAAACCTTTAATTAACTCACCCCTAATGCCTTGGCAGGGCCAGACCAAGTGATTTTGTGGGTCTTATACGGCCCATGGGATGGACATCCCCCATTCCTGCTGTAGACAGTCAGGGAGCTCCAGGGAGTCTCCCCGAGACGACACAGGGGGAGGTTCCTACACTGAGAGTGCCACAAGCTAGAAAGATGCATGAACAGGGCCCATCTCGCCAAAAGCTAGAAAGACAATTGGGTAGAAAAAAAGCCCTCCCCTCCCCTTCCCTAGAAGAACCACAGGCTTGAGCTGGAAGGAGAGATGGTCTTTGAGACAGGAGCCCACCATTCTCCCAGGTCATGGCACTTGAATAAATCTCTTTCCTTTCGCATCAGCACCTGTCTCACAAGTTTGGCTTTCATCACAGCAGGCAGCCCAAACTGCGTTTTTGGTGACACTGTCACACTGTGAAATGATACTCATATCCTTTTATGCTTTTCTTTTTTCTCTTCTATGAATATAGGATTAAAGTGTATGCATACTTGATGCCTTTTAAATGAATAGTATATAATAAACTCTCAAAGGAAGAGGTTTGCCAACAGTGACTGAAGCTAATATATACACAAGGTGTCCCCCAAAAAGGTACACACATTCTAACAGCTGATAGCTCAATCAATGCTGCTTTTTCAGATTTAACCCACTGGAATTAATCATTACCTGTATACATTTTGGGGGGACACCCCATATTTAAATTTTAACCAAAACATTTTTGGCAGTAAACAGGAATGTCTTCAATCTTGCTGATCTGTGCCCCCATGGGAGAAACGTATGTATGTTGAGGTCCAAGGCTGGTGACAGAAGATTGACCAGGTTACCTGGGTCCAATCTCCCTCGTTTTCAGTGATGGAATGTTCCCTGTTGCTGTTTTGTTAAAGCAGGTTTGCTGGTGTTTCTGTACATTAGGTCCACAGAGTTCAGCCTTCCAAATGGAAGAATAGGAGGCTATACATTACACTGCACTGAGCTGAGCTTTCTACATTTGCTTGTATATGAAAGGGAGACAGCAGACTTAAGAGAGCTAAGGACAAAACCATGACCACTGAATAGACAAAATGAAACATATGGTCTTTTACCAGAAAGAGGTGTTTACTCACAGGATTAATGTCCACAAACGTCTCATGATGGTCCTTATTTGGATGCATGCCATCTATGGCAGACACAAAACTCTGATCTGCTTGGTAGAAGTGTGGGAAGGATAAAATAATAGGCGCACCTGCGTTTTAAGGAAAACAGAAATGAATATGAATAATGTGGTTCTGAAAAGGCTACGATAAGTATAAAGTTTCTGACCACAAACCTGGTTCCTAAGGAGGAAAAGTCTTCACATAAGTAAACTTGGGTTGGAGGGGGCAGGCTAAAATTCCATTCTACACCTCCTCATGCAGGGTTTATACTCCATTTTCTGACATTTCGATATTTTTTCCACAATATGTACTGAAGTCCCAGCTAAATTATTCTTTAACAAACATTCAACCTATAAAAGTAAATGCTTTATACACATTATTTTAATTAATGTTCCCAGCAGCCCTATGAAGTTAGAAATATTCATTTTGCATTTGAGGACAGTGTGGTTCAGAGAAGAGACAAAATTTAGCCAGGGACATCCAGCTATCAGGTGACAGAGGTAGAATTCTAATTGAATCATGGATGCTTTATTTTAGCTCAAAGCACTTCAAACCCCGTTTCAACTACAATTCTCTACCAGTAAATGACTTTTTTTTTGCTTGCTTTTCTGTTTTTACTTTATCTAAGATAGGCTTTGTTCTCCAGCATATGTTGGTGCAGAATGTTTTAAGATTGTGCTTGGTTCTGACATCTGCCCAGCCTCAGACCAGATCAAGGTCTGCCCACATGAAGACTCTGATTGTGGTTTTTTTGTTTGTTTGTTTGTTGTTGTGTGTGTGTGTGTGTGTGTGTGTGTGTGTGTGTGTGTGTTGCCTTTCCTATTCATTTTAAAAAAGAAGTAGGGAAACAATTATTAAAGAAAACCTATTCTAGATTTTCCTATTGAGGAGGAGAGAGGGACCCTATAATTACTTCTAGTAAATATATTTTTGAAGAAATTAGCTTATTGGCTAGTAATTTCATTCTGTTTACACATCCACCAGTCCCACAGCTCAACATACACATCACCTGTCACACACACACAAGGGTTTTGCTCTTTACTACTGGTTTCACAAAGCCATCATTTCCTTCTTTGTGGCCTACAGTCACCTTTAAACTATATTTTTAAAACTCTATTGAGGGTTTACTAAGGGCCAGACATCCCCTTTGATATGAATGAGAAAACTGGTGTCTTGAACCCTGCTCAACCAACTGGGCCAATGTGCCAGAAAGCAGGATAGGATGCAAACCCACATCTCCCTGACTCCAGAACACTCACTCATCCCACCATCCAAATTGTTCCTCCAGGATTCAAAACAGTTGAGGGCAATCCTGGAGAGGTAACATTCCGTCCACATTTGCTAATTAATACGCAAGAGGCAAGAGGGAAAAAATTGACTGTTGCAAAGTAGAATATTCCCGTTTATTCAGCTATCAACTTCCTGAGGTAGCAGAATATTAACAAAACAAAAATACATCCACACTTATGCCTGGAGCCAGAGGCACATGGGCTGAGTGGACGGGGCACTATTCAGCCAGTGAGACAGTAGGACAGGTCAGAGCAGAAACTCGTTCCCATTCATCTTTAGTCTTATCTCCAGATGAGGGGAGCCGTGATCCCTGGCACTGTGCTCCCCGAACACGCAGGCATCACCTTCTCGAGGATCACCAGCAGCTCATGTTAAAATACAGATCCTGGGGCCCTGGACAGATATGTTCAATGGTTCTCCAGATAACCCTGGTGCAAGGCCAGGGTTGGGAGGCGCTGCCCCCTCAGACAAGGATAGGGAGGATACTGCTGACCTCAGGCTTATCCCAAAAGGAGATTTTCAAACTAACTGGACAGGAGGACAAAAGTTAGCATGTTGCTTTATCCAGGAGAAAAGGACAACTTTATTCCGGAGAAAGGGGTTACCACATTTCTCAAGAGAAACTGTAAAGAGGAACTGTGGCCTAAGAAGAATCACAGTCTGAATATCAGACCCTCGTTCCAACAAGGACTGGCTGGGAGACAGGATTTGATAAAAATCAAGTTCCCTCTCTGATCCCTGGTTTCCACAGTTATAAAAAGAGGCCATTGGCTCTCTCTCTAGCAGAGGTATTGTAACTAATTATGCAGCATATGATTATTAAAGGTAGTCCTCAAGATGAAGACAATTACTGTGTCCGTTGCACCACTGATAATTCTGCCTCGTTCATGGAAAGGAGCGGAGTAGCTCAGACACTGAGGAAAACGGAGAAATTTGCTTTGAAGTCGTTGAGACTCTACCAACATCGGAACTTTCTCATTCCTGAGCTCTCCACTCCCTCCTTTGGCACTGTTTTGAATGTGATATCAGGTCATGCTTCTCATGTATTAACTACATGTAAGTACATAAAGTACGTAAAGCAGTGACTGGGACTAGTCAGTGCTAGTGACTGGACCTAGTCCAGTGGTCGGCAAACTGCGGCTCGAGAGCCACATGCGGCTCTTTGGCCCCTTGAGTGTGGCTCTTCCACAAAATACCACGTGCGGGCGCGCATGTACAGTTCGATTGAAACTTCGTGGCCCATGCGCAGAAGTCAATATTTTGTGGAAGAGCCACATTCAAAGGGGCCAAAGAGCCGCATGTGGCTCGCGAGCCGCAGTTTGCCGACCACTGGCCTAGTCAGTGCTAGTAGACATGAGCTATTATTAAGACTTCTAAACTGCTGCCAGTAAAAACCATTGCAGGAAAGCCAATCATTTTATCTTTTTTCCATTCTATAGCCAGGCTATGAAACGCTGTTCTCGCCAGGTCAGAATCGTCCTTACTGTGGGGCTGACAACGCTCTTGGTGGAAGAACACCAATCCTCCATCCCAGACACTCAGAATCATGTCATCTCTTACCGTTCTTGCAGATGCTGACATTCAGAACTCCCGAGCCCAGGCAGTTTCCTGCGGGTATACAGAAGCCGGCATTGTCGGAGGTGTTGGCTAATGCTTCGTAAGGCACCGTAAACCGAAAGGCAGGCAGTCCCTGTACACTCTTATAGTCACTGAAAGTTATATGCACTGACCTGGTAGGGAGGAAGAACAAAAAGTCAGTGTGGGCTGCAGTCAGCACAATCTGGCCCGAATCAATACTTTAGCGACAGTTCTCAGGGACAACACGGCTAAGGCTTAGAGGGCAAGCGAAAGGGGAAGATGCAAAACGAAGCTGGGAAGGAGCTCTACCCACTCCACGTGTAATAAAGGAGGAGATGAACTGTAGAGAACGATGTTTAAGAGGTAGCAACTGTGGGAATATCCAAACAAGGCCATGAAAAAAAAAATCTGTGGTAGAAAATGAAGAAGATGACATTTAGGCGCTGGCCGGTGTGGCTCAGTTGGTTGAGTGTCATCCCGTGCACAGAAAGGTTGCTGGTTCAATTCCCAGTGAAGGCACATGCCTGGGTTGAGGGTTCAATCTCCAGTCAGGGTGTATGTGGGAAACAAGTGATGGATGTTTCTCTCTCATATCGATGTTTCTCTTTCTCTCTCCCCCTCTCCTTTCCCCTCTCTCTCAAATTAATAAAAACATTTTTTTAGAGATGACATTTAGAATGGAAATGAGTGGTCTAGACCAGCAGGGACACAGGCCAGTGTGGGGGAAGCAGAAGCAAAGAACAGGAAGCAAAGCCAAAGCGTGGCCTGGACAAGTGCCCCATGAGACAGATACCTGACTAGAATACATGCTTTTATATGCATTTCACCCAAATGAAAATAGTTTCACATTTTGCCCATCATCGATTTCAATGGAGGTCAACACATTTCTGCCTTCAGTTGTGAATGGAGTTTCAGTGGTCCCCTGAAATACTAACCACCCTCATGCTTGCATAGCACCTGAGTACAGGTATAACCCCGAATTTCAGAAGTTGGCTTTATGCAACTTTACTTCTACCAAAGTCCTACATTAGTACTTGCTTTTGCTAACCAAAAGAAATCTGAAGAGAATTTTTGCTTTTATGGGAAAAGGTGAAAAGTGGAAATAGCATTTGTTTTGCCTGGCCAGCGTGACTCAGCAGTTGAATGTCAACCCATGAGCCAGTCAGGGCACATGCCGCACCACCCCCCCCTCCCGCATCCCCTATCCCCCGCCCCACCTTGTGGCTCCCCCAGTAGGGGGCGTGGAGGAGGCAGCTGATCAATGATTCTCTCTCTCATCATTGATGTTTCTATCTCTCTCTCCCTCTCCCTTCCTCTCTGACATCAATAAAAATATATTTTTTTAAAAAGAAAATTGGATTTGTCTTGCAACAAGGCATTCATTATAGAGGCAGCAAGTACTGGAAGCAATGAGAGTGACCCCACCAAGCTCCAGCATCTCAGCACCCAGCCCCACATCTCAGCACCCAGCCCCATAGCTCTGAACTGCATCTATGAGCACCTGTGTGTGCATCTGTTAGCAAGATGTGTCCTAAGGTATCAGAAAAGACTAAGAGAGCTCATAAAGGTGTTATGCTTAGTATAAAACTGGACGTAATTAAGCATATTGGGTATTTATTGGTGGCTTATGTTTTGTCTTGGAATGCTCAAAATATTTTCCATACAAATTAATGATAAGTGCTTTGCTTTATGACAAATCAGCTTACAAAAGGTTTCATAGGAATACTCTACTGTTGACAGTGGGGAAACCTGTAACAGACAAAGCACTTTGTCTTAATCTATCCTTTAGGCCTTCATTTGAGAGGAAGTGCTCTCTGGGCCTCACTTTTTCATCTTTGAACCAGAGATGAGATACACCTCTGGCAGGGCTGTGAATAACATGGAAATTGCCTTCCACTCACATCCCCCCCCCCAATAGTATTTTTAAAAATGAAATATTTTAGGCAAACAGAATAGAGAAAATGCTATAATAAATACTTTTTATAACAAATATTACTCAGATAAATAAAAAATATATTATGGGTACAACTGCAGCTCTCTGTATAACACTCCTGATTCGAGTCCTTCTCTGTGTCCCCAGAAGAAACCACTATCCTGAATCTAGGGTTTACTCTTCCCATGAGATTTTTATGCTTTTCCATACGGACATATTCATAAACAGTATGTGGCACTGTTGGCTGTTTTAAAGTATTATATACAGAATGCCATGTTCTCTTTCTGTAATTTGCTTCTTCATTCAACATTATATTTTTAAGATTTTTTACATTAATGTAGATAGCTCTGATTTGTATATGTTAAATCCTATATGGTATCCCATCATACCATATAGCATTTAAAATATAGAATTTATTTATATTTTCACTTTTATAAGCACTTAGATTGCTTCAATTTTCACCACTACAATGTTGCAATGAATTTTCTGTCTATGTCTCTTTGTGTGTGTGTGTGTGTGTGTGTATTCAAGCTGGGGAATCTATGTAGGACAGAAGTGCAGAATTAGGGACTTAACATGTCTTTGGCTTTACTAAACACTGCCAAATGGTTCTTCAAAGTGGTTTTCCCGGATAAGAATGTGTTTCCTCTGTGCCAAATCTTTTTAAAAGAAGCCTCCTACTGCCCTTCTAGGTTCCCTTGTTTCATTCATTGCACACGAATGCGTTTTCAATTCCTTTGGTGCTTCCACAAATATTTATTAAATGGAGCAGCCAGCTGGAAAGGGTCTAAACCAGTGATTTTTCAACCGGTGTGCTCAAAGAATTTATAAAACATGTAATACCTGACTATTTAGTCAGGGGCACTGACCTCTTTTCCCTTAGATTGTCAAATAAAAAAAATGACAACATCCAACACCACAGTAGCCGTCTGGTTTGAAAGAATCAAAATTATACCTTTTTTTTTTTTTTTTGGTCAGATGGGCAAAAAAATATATTTTGTGTGTGTCATAGAATTTTAGTCATTAGTTTATGTGTGTCATGAGATGAAAAGGGTTGGAAAACTGCTGGTCTAAACCATGGCACAGATAGCGGGGTGGAGAGGTGAGGATGAATGCAAGAGCTATTTCTGAGGAGGAACAGATAGCATTTGGTGACCGACTACATGCAAGAGAGGAGGGATATTTACAGGCCCCCAGGGCCTCTGGCAGGGCTGACTGGGTAGGTGGTGCAACTCTGTGAGCGATGAAACACTCAAAGAACAGCAATCCTTGAGAATATTGAATCAACCGTGTCAAACGTGACCAGGTCATTTGCTTTAGAGGAGTTTCATAAAAAGCCTTGAAAGAGTGAGTGGGGGAGGAACTGGAGGCTGCAGTTCAAGGGTGATGGGTGGGAAAGGCACAGTGGGAGATGGGGATCAGGGTGTGGAGCAGGGTGCCCCTCTTCCCACAAAGACATAATCGTGTTCATTTGTAGAGAAGGAGCTGGCGGTAGAGAGGGAGAGATTACAGGGCGAGTGAGAATAGATATGATCAATGGCAAGGTTATAGCTAAGCAAATACCTAGAAACTCTAAATTATGGGGAACCAATACAATTTATTTATCTTTTATGTAGAGATTATCTGTTGACTGGAAAAAGATCAGGTCAAATTTCATGTTTGAATATCATATTAACTAATAGCTAACGCTTAATTTTATTTACTGGGTGACAACCCCTGGGCTGGGCTAAGTATTTTACTAACAGTAATTCATTTGTCCTTATAACAACTCTCAAGGTAGGCAACTATTTGTAGCCTCATTTACAAATGAGGAAAGTGAGGCAGAGTCATTCAGTAACTTTCCCAAGGCCACACAGCTGTAAGTGGTAGAGCTGGTATTTGAACCAATGCAGTCAGGCTCTGAGGCCCATGCTGCAAAACACCACTCTGCACTGTCTCTCAATATGCCATCATCATTTATCAGGGATTAAACATGAATATCCATGCCTCATAAGTATAGCTACATAGATTCCTCACACTTTTGGTGGTCTTGCAGTCAAAGGCATTTTTAAAGTTCTTACCTGCAAAAATCAGATGGAAAGACATAAAGGATTTCGTCTTTCGTTATTAGTGGGTGAAAAGTATCACCGTCTGTTCCATTAATCATATTGCATTTGTCTGTTGTCCACCAGCCAAGTGACCTGTAATTAATAAGCACAAGAAAGAGACAAGAGGATCAAATTTGATTTTAGTGGGGTTTTTTTTTTTCTTCAAATGATCAGGACTTCTTGAGACTCAACTAGGAGGAGCAGGCTATCCACAGAATCTCATTCACATGTGACACAGGGCGAGATTGGTTAGGGACTGAATCAAGATGGGAAAATAGGCTCCCGACCCTCAGGTCAATTTTGATAGAGGCCAACGCCAAAAATCCCTCTTTCTTTCCTGAAAAAGGGTATTCTACATGGAAGTTTAGAAATTGCCATTTACTTAAAACAATGATCTAATTTAGCATTATTAATAGCCTGACAGACAAGCTCTGGACAGATATGTTCATCTCTTAATAGTCATGACAGAGCATTAACTCTGTCTCCCCTCGGAACAGGTCTCCGTCCCAAATTAATGGGGAGATTCTCTTGGGTGTCAAGAGATAATTAGTTAATTGGAAGATAGTTCTAAGGAATTTATACAAATACTAGTGGCCCGGTGCACAGATTCGTGCACATTGAAAGGAAATTAATTAGAAGAAAGATTCATGCGGTAGTTACATTACTGCAAAAAATTACATGTCAAAATAGTATATATAATATAGTATTATAAAATTAAAACACACGTGTGATTGGTGCCAGCAAAAGCTTTATATGTATCGCGCATGCGCAAGTCAACATTTATTTTTAAATTGCCAGTGTGCGTCATATGTACCAGCTGGCCAGTCGGTCAGTCAGTTGATGCACGGATGTATGTATGGTCAGTCACTTAGCCTTTTATATATATATAGATAAGCTCAGAAAAGTTAAAAATGAGAGGATTAAGATAGAGAGAATAGATGGAGAAGCTCCAATAAATGTTTAATTTATTTTTTCTTTTGCGGGAGGGAGAAAATAGAGCAAATTACAGAGAAGCAGTAAGTGAAGAGATAATTTCTGAAAGTTTTTCAAAATTTAAGAAAGATATGAAGCCTTGGATTGAAAGTATGTCCCAAGGGCCAAACAGGATGAATACAAATAAATTTAAATCTGGATATGTTGTAGTAAAAGTGCAAAAGACCAAGGAAAGAGACATCAAAAGTCAATGGAGTAATATCTTCATAATTTTGAACTGTGGACCTAGAATTCTATACCTAACTTAAAACTGAGAGTGAAATTTAGACATTTTAAAATATGTGAAGTCTAAGAAAGTTTACCACCCACAGATCCTTTCTTAAAGAACTACTCATGCAGGGTTTCTCAACCTATTAACCCTATTGATGTTTTGAGCCTGTACATTGTAGGATGTTTAGCAACAGCCTAGGTTTCTACCAGTAGATTCCAGTAGCACCTCCCAGTTGTGACAATCAAACATGTGTCCAGACATGACCAAATGTCCCCGGAGGGGGCAAAACTGCCTCTGGTTGGGCACCACTGTATGAATGGATACTCTTCAGCAAGAAAACTAAACCCAGAGGAATATTTGACAAAGAAAAAGTGAGGCAAGCCGAAACCGGTTTGGCTCAGTGGATAGAGCATCGGCCTGCGGACTGAAAGGTCCCAGGTTTGATTCCGGTCAAGGGCATGTACCTGGGTTGTGGGCACATCCCCAGAAGGAGATGTGCAGGAGACAGCTGATTGATGTTTCTCTCTCATCGATGTTTCTGGCTCTCTCTCTCCCTTCCTCTCTGTAAAAAATCAATAAAATATATATTTTTTTAAAAGTGAGACAAATAAAAGATGTTGGCAATTAATTATGTATTTACCATAAAAAATGAACTTTTTAATTATATTTGCTTCCTTAAGAAGGTAAAATAAGTCATAGACAAGAATAATAAAGTGTGTGTGTGTGTGTGTGTGTGTGTGTGTTTAAGAAATGAGTAAAGTTATTGTCCTATTTGGAAGGAGAAAAAAGACAATACATAGCTTTAGATTTTGTTAGAAAAATATTGTTATCTGAATCATAAAAATCTAAGGATAGGATAGTCATAAACAAGAAAAAATAAGTCCAAATATACTAAATAAGATAGCATTATACCATATATGTATCCGTAATTATAACACACATATAAAAGGATTAAACTATTTTATTAAAAGAATGAAAAAATACAGAATGGGTTTAAAACAAAAACCAGCTACATCCTGTTTACTAGTAAATTTCCCTTCCAGCCCAGTTCCCCTTGGTAAGTCACTGTTGCCAGTTTCTTATATATTCTTTCAGGGGTCTTGTATATTTGTGTGTGTGTGCGCGCGCGTATGCTTACAAATATGTTTATGTACGTGATGTTTTAAATTTAAATTAACTGTTTATTTAAAAACAGTCTGATATTTACAGAAAAGTTATGAAGATACTACCGAGAGTTTTCCTGTATTCCACACCAGTTTTTTTGCCTGTATTTCTGGGAAGCTTAGAAATAAATTTAAAGTTCAAGAACAGAAACCCTCTTACCTCAGTCCCTGAAGAATTGCCTTGTTTTCTTTCAAAGGTTTCTAATTTCTCTAACTTTAAACAATTATCTTGTTTTATAGGTAGCTTTAGCTCCTTTTTGGAAGTAATTTATGTTATAAATATTAAAACAAACATATTTTTGAAATACTATCATCCTGAACTCAAATGTATTTCATCTTTAAAAAAAATAACACAGCCCTGGTCGGATGGCTCAGCTGGTTGGAGCATCGTCCCGTATACCAAAAGGTGGTGGGTTTGATTCCTGGTCAGGGCACATACCTAGGTTGTGGATTCCCTCCCCATTCAGGGCGGGTACAGGAGGCAACCTATTGATGTGTTTCTCTCCCATAGATATCCTCTCTCTCTCTCTCTCTCTCTCTCTCTCTCTCTCTCTCTCTCCCTCCCCCCCCTCTTCCCTCCCCCTCCCTTCCTCCCCATTCCTCTTTCTCTAAAACCAATAAATATATCCTCAGGTGAGGATTTTAAAAATTAATAAAAATTTAAAAAATAACAGAAACAATCCACAATCATTAAATTAAATTAAAAAGAGAATGTCTTCCATTCCCCACAAAACAAGCAGTGGTTTGAAAAGTATCGGTGCTGCAGCTGCACATGACTCCCAAGTGGGAGAGTGATTTTCAACCATCAACATTCAATTTGTCAAGTGCATTATCCCAATCTTGATTTTTAAAATAATAATTGTAAGTATATTTTACATACTTATAGGTTTTTCATCCCCAAAATGACAGTGTTAAAATATTTTTTTGAAATAATATGGAAGTGGACATTCAGTTTAAATAAAAATTGAAAAATAATTACGCTGATGAATCATTAGACTTACGTTTTTCCATTCCATTCCACAATCTTTGAAAAGTTAAGGTAATTGTCTTCTCCAGTTAGAAAAACATAGTCTCCATCATTAGTCCCATTTTTCTGAAAATAAGTGAATATGATCATTTAAAGTAACGTGATGGTTAACTTTGTGTCAACTTGGATGGGCTATGGTGCCCAGCTGTTTGGTTAAACACTAGTCTAGATGAAGGATTACAGGTTCAATTCCCCGTCAAGGGCATGTACCTAGGTTGCAGGTTTGATCCCTGGCCCCAGTCTGGGCAAGTGAGGGAGGCAACCAATCGATGTGTCTCTCTCACATAGATGTTTTTTTCTCTCTCTCCTCCTCTTCTTCCTTCCACTCTCTCTAAAAATCAGTGGGAAAATATCCTTGGGTGAGGATTAATAAATCTCTCTAAATATAGATATAGATCTCTTTCTCTGGAGATCCCTGACTGATACAGTAACTAACAAATTTAATCTTCATGAAACTGCCCTAGTTGAGCCCAATTGCTACATGAGACTGAACCAGAACTAGAGAATAGAGTGAGGAACTACCGAACACAGAATTACTATACGACCCCCCAAATCCCACTCCTGTGTATATACCCAAGGTACATATTCAATGTTCATAAAAAACTTGTATACAAATGTTCATAGCAGCATAATTCACAATAGCCAAAAGGTAAAAATAACCCAAATATCCATTAACTGCTGAATGGATAAACAAAGTGTGGTATATCCATACAATAGAATATTACTTGGCCATAAAAAGGAATGAAGTGCTGATACATGTTACAACATGGATGGACCTTGTAAACTTTATCTACACTAATAAAAGACAAACATGCAAATTGACCATACCTTTGCTACGCCTTAAGCCAAGCCTACCAGCCAATCAGAGCGACTATATGCAAATTAAACCAACCAAGATGGCGATCAGCAGCCACGGAGCTGGAGCGAGCAGGAGGCTTGGTTGCCCAGTGATGGAGGAAGCCAAGCTTCCCGCCTGCCGCAGCTGGCTCTAAGCTCCATTCAATGCAACAAAGTTTCAATTATAGAAGATAAATAAACACCAGATACCTGCTTTCAGCCTGCCATGGCCACGGAGCTGGAGCAAGCAGGAAGCTTGGGTTGCCCCTGGCGATGGAGGAAGCCCGCCCTGGCTGGCTCTGAGCTCCACTCAAGGTTACAAAGTTTCAATTATAGAAGGTAAATAAATCCCAGAATAAAAAAAAAAAAAAGGAGAGGCTGGGAGCTTCCTTCGCCGGGGGGCTTGGCCAGCCTGAAAAAGGCCCTCAGCCCCTCACCCAGGCTGGCCAGGTACCCCAGTGGGGACCCCCCACCCTAAAGGGGGTGTGACCAGCCTGCAAACAGCCATCAGCCCCTCACTCAGGCTGGCCAGGCACCCCAGTGGGGATCCCCACCCTAAAGGGGGTGTGACCAGCCTGCAAACAGCCATCAGCCCCTCACCCAGGCTGGCCAAACGTCCATGGGGTGAGGGTCCCCACTGGTTGGGACTTGACCAGCCTGCAAACAGTCATCAGCCCCTCACCCAGGCTGGCCAGGCACCCAAGCGGGACCCCCACCCTGATCCAGGACACCCTTCAAGGCAAACCAGCCGGCCCCCACCCGTGCACCAGGCCTCTATTCTATACAGTAAAAGGGGAATATGCAAACTGACCCTAACAGCAGAAACACTGGGAATGACTGGTCACTATGACACACACTGACCAGCAGGGGGCAGACGCTCAATGCAGGAGCTGCCCCCTGGTGGTCAGTGCGCTCCCACATGGGGGAGCTCTGCTCAGCCACAAGCCAGGCTGATGGCTGCCAGTACAGCGGTGGTGGTGGGAGCCTCTACTGCCTCCTCAGCAGCGCTAAGGATGTCCGACTGCAGCTTAGGTCTGCTCCCTGCTGGTAAGTAGACATCCCCCAAGGGCTGCCGGGCTGCCAGAGGGATGTCTGACTGCCAGCTTGGGCCCGATCACCCAGGGAGCGGGTCTAAGCCAGCAGTGACATCTTCTGAGGT